>NW_024969403.1:0-5729 GCF_019238085.1 Lagopus leucura | reverse complement strand
TGTATAACCAAGATGTTATAATTGCAATATAATCAAAAGAGTAAGGCAAACAAGGATCACAAAAGAGAATAAGTAGAAGAGCTTACCCTTGGGTTGAGCTCACTAGAAGATATCAAAGAGGAGGATCTCCAGAAGAGATCCTTCCCCTCTGGTAGCCAGCTCTTAAATAGGTCCAGGAGGGGTGGAGCCTGGCTCCACCCCTTCCGGTAGCACAGGTGAATTGCCTTCACCTGTGCTCCTCTGGCTGACTCATGGCTCACCTCAGGTGATCAATCAGAGGTTCAGGCCGTGACTCAGCAGTTCCCATACACTCCACCCCTTCACGGCGTGAACCAATGATCAGGTTAACAAAAGGGTAAGCTTTCCCTAATACAGAGATCCGGTATATCGCGACGCTTATACAATTTTATCGCGACGTATGTTGGTACAGTTCAAGACAAGTGATGATTAGTGGATGTCCATACTCTTCTATGGGCCAGTGCTCGATGATGTGCCTGGAGGCATGAGGTCCTGAGGTGCAAGTCCATTCTATGTTCCATCAGTCCCATGCAGACCATCACCGGGTGTTGTACGTGATCTGACAGCAACACTGGAACGCTTGATGGCATTTTGTTCCTTCCGGTGGTCCTGAAGGCTCACAGACTCACGGGGAGTAATACAGATGTTTTACAGGTACCAGGAGGGGAAGGTCTGCTCTCCAGGGCAAGATACAGGCCGTATTTCTGTCTTGGGTCAACACTTCCGCTTGTACTGGGGCACGTCCTGGCCGCCTGTACCACACCTTTTGGCCGGATATCTGCGGCTGCATAACGATATCAGGCACCAAAGGAGGTGTCCTGATCTGCCATAGGGACATGATGGGGGTCCCTTTAGCAATAAAGATCGGAGTGTTGACCATAATATCAGTAGGCCATGTACCTATTACTGGAGGGACTACTGAGCCTCCCACCTCCAATAGTCTCCCCCAAGGTGCAAGTAGGCCACACCACTTGGGTCCTACCTGCACCTTCCAGGGCCATTTTATTTTATGGGTACCTGGCTCTAAGTTTTCAGGGGCAGGGAGCAGAAGATTATTTTCATTACCAATTTGGGGTCTTACCTGATGATCAGTGCCCGTAATTTGGATCCTAAGCGGGGTGGCCCATGTCGTCTGCAACATTCTCAGGGCACTGGGTCTGCCATCTCGAGGTCTTTCATTCAGGTCCCGCAGGGTTTCATACAGTCTTTTTGTCCACCCCTGCAAGGACTGGGAGTCTGTCTTCAGGGCAGCCTTAAGAATACCATTATAACGTTCGATGAGGCCTGCCCCTGTTGGATTATATGGCAGGTGGAATCGCCATTCGATGTTATTTTCTTCTGCCCAGCGCTGTATCGTTGCACCAGTAAAATGAGTCCCTTGGTCGCTCTCGATGACTTGAGGTGTCCCGTAGGCAGACATCAGTTTAGTGAGTGCCTTGATGGTATATGCCTGGTTTGCTTTCGGTACTGGATAGGCCTGCAGTAGCCCACTTGCAGTGTCGACACAGGTCAGGGCATATCTTGCCCCTTCGGAACGAGGAAGGGGCCCGATGTAATCGACCTGCCATCGCTGGAGAGGATTGTGTCCCCTAGCAAGATGGGCTGTTGTTTCGGGCAACGATCTCGGTCTCATCTTGGAGCAAGCGTCGCAATCCTGGCATGCCTGGACGATATCAGATAGTTGTATGGGCAGTCCCCATGCTTTAGCAGCTGCCCACATTGTCTTTTGTCCAGCATGCCGTAGCTTCTGATGTAGCCAGCGGGCGATGTTCTCAGATGGTGAATTCTCAATCCATCGAACTCGGGCCAATGTGTCGGCTTCATCGTTTCCCGGTGACTGTAGGGGCTGATGACCAGAAACATGGTAGACACGTACAGTCCTGTGTTTGACCGTATTCCATATATCTAACCACATGTCTCTGCCCCAGATCGGTCGGGCGTGGATAGTCCATTCCTGGGTGGCCCACTGTGCAATCCAGAGAGTGAGCCCCCGGTACACAGCCCAACTATCTGTGCAGATGTTCAGGATACCATCACCGGGTTCCTTGGTTATAACCATCCACACGGCTCGCAGTTCTGCCCATTGGCTGCTCTGACCATCCCCCTCATCGAACCAGATTGTCTCGGTGGAAGGATGGTATGCTATTGCTCTCCACTTGCTCGGGTTGCCCTTGCTGGACCCATCTGTGTACCAGGCATCTTCAGGGATAGGATATTTTCCCTCGTGAACGGGACTCTTCTCTGGTGGAGCGACCAGTATTTCTTTTGGTGCATCACTGTGATATGTAACTGGGCCTAGGATCTTCTGAAGTTCTTCTTTCAAGGGGGATGAAGACAGACTGCTCCTTTGGCTGAGATAGGCGACCCATCGTGCCACTGTTTGTGCTTGGGCCACCCCTGTCTTAGGAAGGTGGGTCAGATCCTTCACCCACCCCTGAATTGGCAGAGTGGTCTTGACTATAACTGCAGCTGTCTGAGTTATTGGCTCTACTGCCTGTAATGCCGAATAGGCAGCCAATAACTGTTTTTCAATCATACTGTATCTTTCTTCTGCTCCGTGCCAAACCTGAGACCAGAAACCAATGGGGGTCCGAACAGAACTCTGGCGCTGCCACAGGCCCCAACCGAAGCCGTCTTGAGTAACATGAACGTCCAACTCGGCTGGGAGGGTAGGATCGAATATACCCAATGCCTGAGCTTGTTTAACTGCCAGTTTTGCTTGTTGGAAAGCATCCTGTTCGGTTTTCCCCCAGTCCCATAGCTGCCCCTTTTTTGTGAGTCTGTATAATGGCCTTAGCAGCTGCGCTAGGTGAGGTATAAAGGAACGCCAATAACCCAATATACCTAGAAACTCTTGCAGCTGCTTTGATGTTGTAGGGACTGGAAATGCCTGAACCTTATCTATAACAGCACTGGGTAGCACTTTGGTCTTTCCTGACCAAACCACCCCCAGGAATTTTACGGACAGGCCTGGACCTTGCACCTTTTGGGGATTTATAGCCCATCCCCTTTGTTGCAAATAGGCAGTTAATGAATCAGCTGCCTGTCCTACTACCTCCAGTGAGTCGGATGTCAACAGGAGATCATCAATATAATGATATAGGTTAACATCATCAGGTTTTCTCCAGTCAGCCAGGTCACGCGCCACTAGATTATGACAATACGTTGGTGAATGCACGTACCCCTGTGGCAGGACCTGAAAGGTCCACTGCCTGCCTCCCCACGTAAACGCAAACTGATCTTGCGATTCCTCAGCAATTGGGATACTGAAGAATGCATTTGCTAGATCTAGGACACAATGATAGGTTTTTATCTCCCTACTCAATGTGTCCATTAGGGAAGCAATATTGGGTACGGCCGCATGAATAGGTGGCGTGACCTTATTTAATTCTCTGTAATCTACTGTCATCCTCCATGTGCCATCCGACTTTCGCACTGGCCATATGGGGGAGTTATACGGGCTGTGTGCAGGTCTTATACTGCCCACTTTTTCTAATTCCTGCACCGTTCTCGATATTTCATCTTGCCCACCCGGGAGTCTATACTGTCTAACATTAGTAATCCGGCGCGGTTTCGGCAGGCAAACAGGCTCATGTTTCGCATGGCCTCTTAATATTGCCTGCACCGCCCGGATACTGATACATCTTTGTCGAAGTCTGAACTCTCCCACAGTTGTTTGGAGAGCCAGACCCCATAGAATGTCTATGCCCAGGATGTATTCTTGGACTGGGGCAATAGACACCTTGTACTCCCGGGGTGGGAGACGCCCAACCCCCAATTTTAACCATGTTTGGGTGACAGGAATAGTCTGTCCCCCAAAACCACCAATCATCACTCTGTCGCCATGAAATTTTCCTGGATCTCCATAGATAATTGATGTTTCTGCTCCAGTATCCACTAATGCCATAACTCTCTGAATATTTTTTCGGGACCAATAAATTGTTAATTCTACATAGGGCCTCCGGTCCCGTCTGGAGGCCCTACGGGGACTAACACCCCTCGTCACTGCATGAATTGTGCTAGGGCCAGTTCTTTTGCTTCTGATGGCTCAGGCATTGTGGCCCGAGACACCTGAGGTGGCTTCTTTTTCCTGTTAGGAATAATAAAATCTTCTAGGTTCCATGTTGTTGTTGGAACCCTCTCTATAGCTCTTACCCTTGATTTCTTAGGGTAGCTCTGGAATTTTTGATTGTCCTTTAGTTGTCTCCAGAGCTGGAGAAGGACGTGGTTGGGCTGGCGGTCGATCTTAGCAAATTGGACCCCAGCCCGAATTAAATCATTAAACATTTGTTTTCGGGATACCCTTATGGGTCCCGATCGAGGAGCTCGAGTAGCCGGCATTCTGGTTTTATTTACCGGCAGGACCTCTGCTTCCTCCAAAAACCGAATATTGCGCCTAGTCCGCAGGCGTTCTGTTTCTCCCAAATCGGCAACTAACTGGGCAGCCTGCTGGACTATGGCTTCTGATGCTACAAGGGGATTTAATATCGAAACTAGGGTGCCGTACAGATGGGAGGGAGCTTGTTGTAGAATTAAATCTCTCATCCCTGCCGAAAATTTAACCATATCAGGGCCATCAAATGTATCTTCATAAATGGCCTCTCTTACACCCAGTTCACGGATATAGTTCTGAAGGTCCTCCATAGAGGACCACATACCTGTATGTAACGGTATGTCTGATTTATTCGGCCATACCATACGGCAGGCCGCCATTAACCATTCTAGTATGGAATGGTTTTCATCACGATATTGATTGCCCACGTATAACCTTTGCCTAAGAGCAGGATGGACAGTCATGGTGGCCAACTTAGATATTTCTGGGCCATTCACCACGACACTTTCTGCCCCAGAATCCCACAGTCTCAATAACCAAGCCGGCACACTTTCTCTGGGCTTCTGCCGAAATCGTTGTACTAAGTCCATTAATTCTGTTGCCGTGTATGGCCGAGCTGTCACATGTAAATGAGTCTGGGCAGGGGGCCATTGATCAGGCGGCACCCCTGCCGGTCTGTCCTGTACTTTTTTTGTTTTTTGGGTTATCACAGGACGGACCTCCAATGGATCAGTTTGAATTGGACATTCAAGGTCTGATTTGGATTTCTTGTTGTCCTGATCAACGAAGTCTGTTGATTCAGGAGCCTGGTCATCATTTATTGAAATATTACGAATTTGGCTTACAGGAAGATGTAGAATTGGCTTCTTCCCCGTTAAAACGCCAAGTTCGTGCTCTAACTTTTCAATGCGATCTTTCAAAAGCTGATTTTCGGTTTCTAAAGTATTATTTCTTGAGTCCGCATGATTTAAAGCGGTTAATAGTGGCCATGCCACCATGGAGGCAGCCAATTGTCTTTCTTTGGTAATAAGAATGTCCTTGCCAAGTCCTTGAAAATAGTCTGCCATGCGATATGGGGAGAGATTGCCCATAACACGTAAGGGACCCCATTTTTCAATGATGGCAGCTAACTCGTAATAGGGCGATCCCTCAAACCCTGGGATCTGCCCTGGAATCATTTTCTCTAGGGGAGTATTGTTCTCCCCCTTGACCCATTTATAGAAATTCCACAGGAAAGACATGTTAATTTTAGTATATTCAGCCTGCCTGGCTCGCCAAGTGTATAACCAAGATGTTATAATTGCAATATAATCAAAAGAGTAAGGCAAAGCTGTATAACCAAGATGTTATAATTGCAATATAATCAAAAGAGTAAGGC
>NW_024969402.1:0-32002 GCF_019238085.1 Lagopus leucura | reverse complement strand
CACCCCCACGGGGCGGGACGCGCCGGGCCCCGGCCCGGTCGGCCCTGGCCCGGCCCCGCCCCGCCCCGCCCGGGCACCCGGCACTACTCCCGGGCCGCGCCGCCGCGACGCCGGCCGGGCTGCCCCGGGTGCAGCCGAGCGTCGCTGGGCCCCGAGAGCACGGGCCCTTCCCCAGCCCACGGAGCGCAGCTCGCCCCGGCCCTATGTCTCGCGGAGGGAAGCCGCTGCCTGCTCCCGGCGCGCCCGACCTGGTACTTGGTTCGGAGTGCAGCGTGGTGGGCCCTTTGTGCGCGGTTTATTGCTGTAATCGGGTACTGAGCTCCTTGCGACCCCACTCTTCAGGGAAACCCAATGCTTGCCACTACAACCGTTGTCAGCAGAACAAGGATTAGATGGGGAGGCGAGCAAAATCCTTAAATACACATCTAGCATCAGTGTAAGTGTAAGCGATCAGTGTAAGCAGAGCGATACATAAAGGCCTCCCTATGAGTCTGATTTCTTAACACAGTTTCTGCCTCTTTACATAATATCAGCAATATCAGAGGACCGATGTCCCTTATGGGAAAGCGGAGTGCTGTGCAGCGGGAGAACAGCGCTGTGCTGGTCAGGGTGTCCTGTGGGACTGCTGCACGAATTCCTTCTTAAGCATTAGATGCTTGGTGAGAAGGAAAACACAAATCACATGTTAGAGCTGAAATAAAATAAAATAAAATGAAATAAAATAAAATAAAAACAAGAAACAAACAAACAAAAAAGTTTTGACTCCACAGAAGCCAAAAGCATCTCCCATTTGCACTCTAATCTCTCTAGTAACAGCCTGAAAGCTGTGTTGCATGACTGTGTGTTTCCAGCCGTCTCCCAGCAGTCCCACTGATCCATTGCTGGATCTCATGGGAAACAAGTCACTGCAGAATGGTCCTTTTTAGGCAATAGGGACAATTGACTGAGCAAAATTAGAGAGACTTTGTGAAAAGTTTCATTGTCTGCAGATTTGTGCTTGCCCGATAATTGGGTCAACTTAAAAACACATTGCAAGTGAAGTTTTATTTCCCATGAACATAACAACATAGTTGTTGATTTACGTGAGAACTAGCGAACAGAACTAAGGCCGCAACTTCTTCAAAATGCAGCCTTGAGATGTTGTGCAGATACCACTTCCGTATGTCCTTGTTTAAAACAAATCAGAAGCATAGACAACATCGAAAAAACCCACTGAGAAAACCTTTGTTCAAAGCGGATACAGTTGTATCATGGCTTTAGAGAACTGGCAAGAATAAAGAGTAGAGACAGGGCCTGTGTGTATGCTAGTTTCAAACACCTGAATTGCGGGAGCTGTTTTCAGCCTGCTGATGTTGGTCCCTTTGGACCACTCCTCTCACTCCCATGTGTAACTCTACTAAGGAGCCACGGGAATGGCTTCTGTCATGAGGAGGGCAGAATTCAGCCCTTTCAGCACTTGCAAAGGGGGCAAAGAGACTGTGAAAATGACTTCAGTATATTAGACTTTATCTGCAACAGAAGGAAGAGGAACTTTTCAAACATGCCTCCAAATAGGATCAGAAGGAGGGCTGAAATCAGCATTCAGTGCTGCAGCAAATTTCCCCAACTCATTTTATGTTTACTTTTATCTTTTCAATAGTTAAAGTAAAAATAAAGGGGGAAGTTTTCAGTGCTTGACTTTGGGGAAAGCTCACTGTAAAACAGGGCCCCTACTGGTGTTTGTTAGTTGTAACAAAGGGCCTGGTCATAGGTTAGTGCTAGTGGGAGGTGGCATCCCATAACCCACTGCTCACTGCTGTCACACAAAACCATTGCAGGGTAGTTTGTCTCTGGAGGAATAAGAATTAAAAGGATAGAACAATAGTTTCATACTGCATTTGTTTTTCAGAGAAGATAACATTGTATTCACCTGTACTGTACAAAAGATTTTCTATTTTGTTCATCGTGAAGCAACCTCTTTGCAAAATAGTTTTTACTTTATAGAACATTAGATGCATGCTAGCATTTGTGAAAATAAATTAAATTAGATTAAATACTAATCTAATACTAATACTAATACTAATACTAAATACCTCTAAACTCAGAACAGAGCACGATGAAAAGATACATTCAGTTTGCCTCTCTAGATCTGTGAAGCCACACTCAATATTGGAAGGGTCTGAGCATCTTGGCTCTCTGAGGGACATTTGGAGAATAACAAGTGCATTCAATGCAGAATGTGCTGATTTGTAAAATATAGCAATTATACAAACCTTCTCACTAAAAGAAAAAAATGCAGAAAATGAGGCATAGGAAGCGTATTCTTCAGTCCTTCCTCATTGAGGTAAATCAGCCTGAATTTGCTGAAATCAGTGGAGATACGGCAATTTCCTTTCTTTGAGTTGTGCCTGGTGTTGAATTTGCAGCATTGCACCATTGGGCCTTTTGGGCCTGGCCAGACTGTAGCCCCAGGTCTCCCAGAAGCTGAAGGATCCCCTCATCAAGGTGCCAAAGTCACAGAATCACAGAATCACAGAATTGTAGGGGTTGGAAGGGACCTCCAGAGATCATCGAGTCCAACCCCCCTGCCAAAGCAGGTTCCCTACAGCAGGTCGCACAGGTCGGCATCCAGGCAGGTCTTGAACATCTCCAGAGAAGGAGACTCCACCACCTCCCTGGGCAGCCTGTTCCAGTGCTCCGTCACCTCACTGTAAAGAAGTTCTTGCGCACATTTGTGTGGAACTTCCTGTGCTGCAGTTTCCAGCCGTTTCCCCTTGTCCTGTCTCCACTCACCACTGAAAAGAGTCCGGCCTCGCCATTCTGCCCCCCACACCTTAGATATTTATAGACCTGGATCAGGTCCCCTCTCAGTCTTCTTTTCTCAAGGCTGAACAGACCCAGTTCACTCAGCCTTTCTTCATAAGTCCTTCATGACACCACACTATGCTAGTGATGGCACACGGACACCTCAAATTGTCTTTCCGAAATATGTTTGTCTTCTTTCTTTCTCTTTGTATTCAAATCTGACAGCAACTGTCTTACCTCTGCCTGAGTTGTAATGTTAACTCGGCCAGAATTCCTCCCCCTCCAGCACACAGTGAATCTGTTTCAGTGATTTAATTCTAGGGATTAAGAAAAGTATGAACAAATCACAGCATTCAAATGCCAGATTATAGAAGCATGGACAGTGCTGTCAATCAGAGCCTTTCCTTGATTTATTTTTTTTACTTAATAATCTAACTGTAAAACTATCAAGCTTATACATACAAAAGCAATTTAAAATTACCTCTGCTTTGCAATAAACACAAGATTGCCCCTAGTGATTGTTAACAGAAAAAAAAAACAAACCCAAACCTTTAGTCCTTTTCACAGGGAAATGGCTAATTATTTGTGGTTCATTATTTGTGCATATGTTTTATGTGACTGATGATATCATTGATACTTTTTTTTTAAATCTTGGAGTACACCTATTTCAAATTTTTGCAACTTAACAGAATATATGAGATCAGTGAGGAAAAAAAATCTGTTCAGTTTTGAAGGGTGCTTACTACTTTATAGCTACATATCAGATGACCATTGAGATTAGAAACAGAAACATATCTTTCTGTTTCTAGGGTACTTTGCAAATGTTATCTCAGGATAAATAAACTTCTGGAAAATGCAGGTTGAACTAATTTTTTTTTTTTTTTTTTTCTCACATTGAGACATTTTGAACCAATGTAATTTTTCCCCAATTATATATAAATTAAATGAGTCTTGGGCTTTCTTTTTCGTCTTTGAAAATATTTTACTCTGCATTCCTTGAACAGAGTAGTGTATTTCCACTGCCTCTTAATTAGCTCATGAACTCTGAATATTTAGTCTGCAAATCTATATTATTATTTACAAGCTCAAAATGAAAGATTTGTTTAAAATATATGCATTTAAAAGCACTTCAAACAACCTCTTTCTAGCAGATCTTCCTTAGGAGCAAATCTGTTGGTTATATATCAGCTCAGTGCTATGATAAGATGACCTGTGCAGTAAGTTATGTGTTGAACTGTTGTGAGCTTAGTACCTCTGTTAGTTTAGAGTGCAAAAACTTCAGAAATGCAAAGCTAAACTTACAGCAGTCTATTGCTTTCGTGTTGCTGCATGTGTTATGGAAGTGTTATCATCCTACTGAGCTTATGTAATTTGGTGAAACTTTCTCAAAGTCACAGTCATTATCTTGTAAGCTATCTCACAAAGTCATGTTGTGAAATTAATCAAGATCTTTGTGGGTGGTGCATATACGTAAAAATACGCTTAAAACTCACTGCTAGTAGGGAATGCTTGGCAGTCATCATTTAATTAGAACAGATTTTCACAATTCCATGTATTGCTTTCTTTTCCTTTGTTGACATTTTATTCTCAGAAAAATTGATTCTTTTGTGAGCAACCTGCAGAAAGCTCAGTGTGCAGAGAGATGTGTGCCACAGTACTAGAATTAAAGATGCTTAAAAACAAACTAACAACAAATACAACAAAAACACTTAAAGATAGCATGGCATTCCTTATGTCCCGATGAAACTGAGTCCCACACAGCTTCCTCAGCAACGATGTGGAAGAGTGTATGCAAATTCCTAGAATGGGGATCGTTTGTCATGCAAATATACCACTTGCTCTGTTATGTCTAGAATGATCAACAAATATTTCCTAGTTTATGGAAAAACTTAAAAGAACTGCATTTCAAATTCTAAGCATGCAGGTCACTAGTAGAACACAACTACTACTAATTTGGGAAGAAGCTTTGCTGCATGAGGTAGAAATCCTCCTGAAGATTAAAAAACAAACAAACAAAAACAAACAAACAAAAAAAACCCAAACTAAATAAAATGTAAATAAAACAAGAATAACAAAATATGTATTAAAATAAACCATGGTAACAGATCATCGCACTAAACTTTAAAACTCTGCTTGTAGGCACCAACAAGTTTATTACATTTTCTTATTACATTATATATTTGAAAGCTCTGCTTGGTTTCCTCTGCAGTTTCAAACAACTTAAGAAGAAAATGTTTATTGTTGATTTTTCAAGATCATGAAAAGAATGTCCTTACCAGTTTCTTCCTGATTTAGATTGCAAGGAATGACTTAATTTGCATTTCAGTGGATAGCTGAACTTTGTGAGCAAATAAACATTCAAACTTATTTCTTTTATCAGAGGAAAGGTAAAAACAGCCATTCTGAACCCTGTGTAGCATTGTTAGTCTTGTAAAAAATACTTCCATTGCCAGTAGAAACACAGTCTCAGTCTGAAATGGATTTATCATATTAAAGAATTATACAGAAGAACAATAGAAAATGCAACATGAACATAATAAAAATATTTGGAAACAGTAGCAATTTTACTCATCTACCTTTAGACTGCTGTCCTTTGTAATTCCTAAAATCAAAATCATTGAAAAGATATTACTGTTTCTAAGAACTCCTCAAACTGCATTTTCAGTCAGATCCACTCAAGAGTGTAGGTACCAGTGATTTGCATGGGTTCCCGAATTTACACCAAAAAAATCTTGTTAAGGCCAATGTCTGTAAGCCAAAGTTGTTGTATTATTGGTGCTATTACATTCTCATTCCAGTCTTTATAAAACACTGTTGATATTCAACACCACATGCAATCAAAAGCAGTATACTGCTATTCTCATAGGTCATAGGAGTGACGTTAGTCTGCATGGTTCTTTATGATAGTTAGAAAATAATAAAATAAGGGTACCTTAAATTAAGTCTTACATACAGTTTAAAATTCTAGTGTTAATTGTAAATGCATACAGTGCACGGAAACATGTCCTGGTAGGAAAGAGGAGATGATTGATTCCATTACCAGTTATATATAAAGAGATACCGTTCTCAGCATCGTTTTGCTTCTTTCTGTACTGCTAGAGCAGCAATAATGGAGGATATCCTCATAAGAGCTTGACAGTCATTCATTCTCATGGCAGAGGGAAATAAAGATACTGAAACTAGCTGCCTAACAGTAAGAGCAAGTAAGAAGATTTAAGAAATTTCGACTGATTAAAAATGGTGGAAATCTATTTCTTGTGGGAAAATTATCCCATTTGTGACCATAATGTTCATACTTTAAGAATTTATAACTCCTTTTAATTTATTTGTTAAATAAAGTAAAAAACTTGATTAGGCTTCTTCCTCTTCTCCCCACACATGTGACTCCACATAGAAAGAAGGTGGAGACAGATGAATGTAAACTGTACAACAAAGTAAAGTATTCGTTGAGAGCTGTGAACATCCGCAATTGGGTTTGAACCTCTGTGGGATTCATGGTGAAACCAGAACAATGCAAGTAGATGTCTGCTGTGTTTGAAGAAACAATTTTGAAAGATTGTATCATCTATTGTTATCCCAGACCCGCAAGGCAACCAGTCTATTTCTGAATTCAATCCTTCCTTAGGCAGATAAATATAGTCATGTATATTTTAGGCCATAATGTGAAGAACAGACAGTTAAAATTTTCTTTGTGTTACTTATATACACAACTTAAAAGGTTGAGTTGTACAGTTGTAATGTATTTACAATGCTGTAAACTTCTGAGGAAGAAAAACAACTGGATTTTTTTGTTTGTTTGTTTGCTTTGTTTATTTATTTTTGTCAAGAAATCAGTGTTACTCAAAAGCATACAAGCCTGGGGGGGAAAAAACAAACAAAAAAAAACCTCAATGAGAAAGTTAATACATAAGACAGGAATAGGGAAAGCAGTGTAGGCAAATCTTGTACAAATACAAAATATGGTTCCAAGTAAAGCTTAAAAATCAGAATGGGTTTTGGATAATTTTTGCTCTCTGGTCTACAATGTATCAGTATAAATGCTTATATCAGTATAAGTACTTCCAATGTAACAAAACATACTTCATGCTGTTAAATCACACAGAGAAAGAAAACAAACCAGTGGGATGGATCCAGACGATGCAAAAACAGCATTGGATATGACAGAAAGTTGACCAAGATAGCAAAGTCAAAGAAAACAGGTCAGAGATAGAGGAGAGAGAGTGAAATACCACTTCAGAAGCTGCAAGTAAAAAAAAAGATGTCTTCCATGCAACAAGTTTCATTTCCCCATTGTTTTGAAAGGTGATATGTACAAATAACCTTGCTTTCTGAAATTCTTTTTTTCTCTCTGTATAGGTTTAAATCAAGCATGCAATATGATAGCTGATTTCCAGATGTCCTCTTCCAGCAAGTCACCTAGCTGCAAACACTGGATCATGGAACTTAAAGAAATAAAGTTAACTAGTCTCCAGGTCATTATTCATTTAAGTAACATTGCGGATATCCTATTTGCACTTTCCCCTGCCACAGGAGAGAAAGACTTCATTATATCTACCAAATAAAAAGCAAACTGTATAAATGATTTATTTTTTCCTATCTAAAAGATTTATTCATAAGAACTATGATGTGTAGCAGGGGCAGCTGGCTGAACAGACTGCCTTGCTCTTTTAGCCTCTGTAACTGGGAAACTCATTAGGACCACATGAGTTGTCAAAGCATACGGTATGTTTTGTACTGTATGAATACTGTCCACAGGCACTGGCTTTGAAGGCAGGCCAATGGCAAACAGTGGCACCAGGAGACCAGGGAAAATATAGTGTAATCAAGGTGACAGAGTATAAAACACAGGTTGTGCAAGACTCCTGTTAAACAGGCAAAAAGCCAAGGGTACATAGCTAAAGAGTTTTGAAATTTCTCTCTACTAGTAATTTGCTTGAATTCAAATAGAAAGAAACTGTTGGCACAATACGTGATGTTCTTAGTTTTCTCCTCAGCTCCTATCTGCTCCTCCCATTATGCTAGAGCAGATAAGAATAAAAGAACAGAAGCTGGTATGGTTCAGTGAGGTCCAGCAATAGAAAAAAACAAGTTGTCAAGCTGCACATCAACTATCATGAGTCACAGAAAGGAAGTGTCAGTCAACAGAGAGCTAAAAGATCTCCAGTGTAGAAGGGTCATTAGTTCTTGTTTGCAGAGCACACTGAAGATTAAAAGTGCATTGTGTCAATATTACCTAGAAAGCTGTTTTGCCCAGTAAAGTGCAAACTCCACTGCATTGTCAAAAATCTTGAAATTATTGGAAAATATATTTTTCTAAACCAGCTGATGCAAATCTGTTGTTGTCCATGATTAGTCTTGCTCTTTCTGCCAGTGTGAGAGCTTGTACACAAGGATTTTACCTTATATAGCAGTAGAAAACTATTTCATGGACAACAGGAAGAAAACAACCTACTTAAAAGAAATATGTTGGACAGGCGTGGTGTAAATATATCTCTAGATAACTAGAGGGATAAGTGTTCTGACAAGCAAGTGCTAACAGTTGTTCTGGTGAAACGGTAACGGAAACTGGTACACGGAAGAATTTTCTCTGACTATAATTCTCATTGATCATCAAAGAATACATTTATACATATAATTTCAATTTATGAACAATGATGTTATGTGGTACATACCCATAAATTTTACAAGTCCTACTACCCTAAATTTACTTACAAACCTAAACATCCTAAGTAACCCTTTCAAGTTTTCAGTATGTTTAATCTACTTGTTCCTGAATGGTAGGAAAACATATTTTTATCTTCATTTTGGTTAAACAAAGAATATAGACACTGTCAAATGATTTCTTGACAGCTACATGAGGAGGAAGTAAAAGCTACTCAAGCATCCCAAATTGCCATTTAGTTGTTCTTATATTTTTGTTAATTTATGAAGATAATATTATCCCAAGTTATTGTAAGCAGAATTACTTTCTGAACATGTGAGATTATATGCAATTTTCCACTCCCACCTTTTTCAGCAAATTTGACATAAATTTGCATACCAATAAGCATTTTAAGGGGATGGCTGATCTAACAAGGCTGGCATCTGCTGTTGTTTCGGAGATAAAATCTTAGCCACATAATGTATTTCCCTATATTTCTGGTATTCATTTCACTGTTGTTCATTTTTGATCTCTGTTAGTTTCATTTTAGATTTGGATTTTCATTTGTATATCACTGACAATTTTTTCAAATAATCCAGCTGCATGTTTCTTCAATGAGATAGTGTCATTCCTATGTACAGATAAATAGAGTCCTTCTTTTTCTTCATGAAGAATGTTTCTCCATGAAGATGTACAGATTTTCCTCAGTGGAAGAATTTGTGCAAACAGTGAATCTATGAAGTGGAAATGAGCTCATTCCTATAGCAATAGTAATTCTGAGAGATTTAATTTTTATACTTTTTCTTGCTTTGTTTCCTTTCCATAAGCCTTCCTACCCAAGAATCAGTCACAACACCAGTATTTCAACTGACAGTTGTTTACCTAATCAATTAGGAGACATAAAAGCCCTGTGACAGAAAATCCCTGTTCTCTCAGCAATATTAATTCCAACATCTAACTATCATAACTGTGACTGGGCCTAATTTTCCTTTTTTTTTGAACCTATTACTTTATTAGCTATAGACAGAAAGAAAATTTGTTTCCCTTTCTCTTTTCAGCAGCAACCTGCCATAAATTTATCTTCAAACTAACACTTTGTTGGTTTTTGTTGTTTTTTTTTTTGCTGCCAGTCATGTTTACAGACTCATGTTTCTGCACCTTTGGTTGCCCCTGTTGCTCCTCCTTGCAGTCCCTCAAACTGCCTCACATCCTTCTGGAAATACAGTTACCCAAAAGAGTTTCTAACTGGAAACCCACTACTTCTGAATAACTGAGAAGAAGTATTATTCACTGGATTTTGAAAGCCTTTGTCTAGTCTTCATTCAAAACATGCCTTTAGGGATGTTTTGGACTCCCCTTCAGGTCTGAAGTCAGAACATGAGTTTTCTATTTGTAGAGTAGAATGGTGGATAAACTAGGGGACTTTTTAAGCATGCCAATTAGGCTTTTCTGCAAAGCAGTGAAGAAACAGGGTGAGAGTGGAGGCTTTGTGATATGACCTATGAGTCAACTAGTTCAACTTGTTACAGAGTGGGGTGCTTTGCTGAGGATGCTACTTTGGATAGCTTCCTTCTTTGTATCAAATGTTCTTACACAGATGGCTCCTTACAACATCAGCTACAGCTGTGGAAGTTGTGAAAGCAACAATTTACCAAATGGTAAGATTTTTGTCGTTTAATCAAAATCTTAAATTAATTTTAAAGCCAACAGCTTCTCATATAAAAACAACAACAGCTAAACAGATGCAAATCACCAATACCAAAAAGAATAACAACTGAGTTCAGGCTTAGTTTAGAGCTATCAAAATTGAAGAAAAATATGGTAGTTCATAGCGCATATGCAACCTAGTAGCTGTCATTGATATTTCATAGCCTATGGAAAGGCTTTATTGATACCTGCTTTCCACCTGATATTTATATAATGGTAGATCAATTTTTATTCCTTTTTTTACTTCAGTCTATGAGGTTTTAAGCTCAGTGCCGAAGAAAAATGCATGTCCTTGTATGCTAGGATAAGATAATCACATATTTTATATACTCCTTTAGTATGACTTCTGTGTATGCGAAAAAAGCAGATGAAGGCATAGCAAAAGCAAACAGGGACATGGTTTGATTGCAGGAAATTATGTGGAAACTGGCCAAATAAGCAAGCTCTTCCTCTAACTGTCCCTCCTGACCTATGAAATGGCCATCTCAGTAGTGGAAATGCGCCAAACGAGCAAGTTGTTCTTCCTGTTCTCTGTTTTGGCCTACGAAAAATCTAGTGAGAAGGACCACTGCCTCAGTCAAGAAAAACGTACTTAGAGGGCAAAGCCTTTCTCCTTATTTCTGCCCTGCAGATGATATTTGAGCAAACTATTAAATCCCAAGTGCATAGGAGATTGGCTCCATTTTTTGAACCAACACAAATGTGCAGTTCAGATCTGGCAGTAGACTGTCATTTTGCTTATATTAACACATCATAATTTTTCTCTTCTTACTTTTGTTCCTCTCCTGAATTCTTTCCAGTACACAAAATCAAGTGTCTCTTCTGTGAAGAACTATGATTCATAAATACAAGCAAAGGTGATGAATGAATGAAGAGAGAAATTAAAATGGTATGAAGAAAAAAATGTATTAGAAAGAGAGAACACCATTTTTCCTTTAATGGTTATGAAGAAAGCAAGGTTTCTACAGTGAGTCTCTGTCATACCTGATCCCAGCTTGAAGCCTACCAAACTTTTAACCCTGCTTTAGGAATCAATGGAGCTTTGCCAAAGGTATGCTATTTTAAGCCATTTAAGGCATTATGTTGAAATTCTGAAAATTTTAGATGTTTCAGTTTAAAGGAGAAATAACCATTAAATGATCAGTCCAAGTCATATGAACCCCTCTTCCATCTTTTAATGATTAATTTAAAATCCATAACATCTATCAGTAGCTGGCAGAGTTTGATTTCCTAACACCTATCAGTAGTTTGTATTGTTGAAGAAAGACAAATGCTGTCATCGTTTTTAGAGAAAATGAATAAGCCAGTCATAATAGGCCAGCAATAGATAAATGTAAAGCATGAGGGACCTAGGGGCTTTATCTTAAAGAAAATAATAACAATCAGTTTAATGGAGAATTCAAAAACACGAGCTGCTAGCTTTTCAGTAGAGGCAGTTATTTTTTAATTGCTGCTCTCTTTCTGATCCTCAGAAACTTAGGGTGACAGTGATAAAAATTAATCATGATACATTTATTACCCTTTAATTTTCTGTTTGCTTTTTCTACTCATTCATTTTTCATACTCATTCAAAAGAATTTTTTTTATCAAAAAGAATCGGTGTATTAATGAATAAGCAAGAAAGTGATGATTGTCAGAAAAAAAAAACTCCATGTTATTTTATTCAGTGTAAATCATGGAGAAGAAAAATGTAATGAAGATAAGTAAAAAAATAAAATCTTACAGGTGCAAACTGTTGTCACTTGAAAAAAGGTTGCTACAGTCAAGTCTCATGGTAAGATTGATGTACTTTCATCTTAGTGAAAAATGTAAGTTTTATTTGATCTTTTATTTTATACAAATCAACTTTCAGAGAAAAACGTGAACTCACTTTTCTTTGGTGAATGTACATTCCCAATTTACCAATTACAAGTTTCTGAAGAATGACTTCTGATTTTATACACAGTGGAAAAGAATCATGTATTGTTGAGGTTTTTGTGTGTGTGTGTTATGTGATTTAATGTAGTTCTGATATTTTTCCAGATTTGATTTGTTCAGAAGAGGATACAGATGTCTGTAAAGCTCCTTTTAGAAACCTTCTTACATCTTTTCAAGATAAAAGTATATTTTTCTTCTTTCTCAGGTCTTTGAGGAAAATAATACTGCATAGATGGCTTTCAGAAGAAGTTTGATTCTCAGAATATATAGACTTAAGAGCTGAAAAAGCATCTGTATGAAGCACTGTATCTTAATAAAAAAAAAGCCATTGCACAATTCAGAGGACACAGTGGATAAAGTAACTAGGGATTGATAAATTCTGCTAGAGGGAGCTCGACAGCTATATATTTACTCAAGTGAACATCACAAGAATTTCACAATCTACTTATAAAAATTAAATTATATTAACACAGACTAGAAGTCATATATGTAAGCCTTCACAAACACAACATCTAGATTGCTGATCATCTGTAAAACATTACCTTTTTGCTTTGAGCATTACTTTTGTAATCAAACTAGAGCCTACTTTTAAATATAATATCTTAAAATGGTAGTCCTGTTATGGATGCAAGAGCATAAATAATATTATACAATAAATTAACTTTCTGTCCTATTCTGAAACACAGATGTAGGCAAAGAGCATGCTCTTGTACCAGAATGGCAGTGAAAAGCCTTGAGCCAACATTATAGGCACAGGACACAATCGTACAAAGCATACAAGCTGTGAAAGATTTGCAATTTCTGCTCATGTGTTTCAAGCTGATCAGCAGTTCAATTCCTCTTTCAGTTAGTCCTATAAGCTACAGTCAAATTACCCCTGTTCATTTGATCTGCTTATTTCTCAGTACCTACTATTTTCCTTCTCACTGTTGGATTTACTGCCTTCATATGCTGCCACTAATGCAGCTCATGTCAGCCACACAAGAGTCAGCTTTACATGGGCTTGTTCTGGCATTCCTAATAGTCAAGAAAGCACAAAATTCCTTTTGTGAAATGGTACATGTGCAAAACCTGTGTGAAGCAAGAAAATATTATGGCATTTCACCTGTGTTAACTTTTATAGCTGCAACAGCAATGTTGCTAGCACAACTGAAATCAAATAGCTGTGGAATGTCTCAAAGGACAGCATGCTATGCCACAGTGCTGTGTACAGAGATGGCCTTTAAGTAAGGAAAGATGAAGAATGGTATGTTGAAAGAAAAGTTGTTTTTTTAAATGCTGGTTTACTTTAATAACAATATTTTATTTACTGATCATTGCAGAGACAGAGTTTGTCTCCTGACAGACTTTTGGTAGCATCTCCCTCTCAAGCACATCTTACTGAGCATTGTGTTTATTGTCAGAAAATGGGGTAAAAAGAGGACTACTGTGAGATATTAATGACATACTTCAATTTACCATGCCGTGCTTACAGAAAAGCTTTAACGTTAAGGCTTTCTAAAACACAATGTGAACACAGTGAACAGTTCTGGCGGGAGCTGATTGCCATGGGTAAAAAGTGAAGCGGTTCTAGAATAAATAAAGGTAGATATGATTAAAAATTTTCCCCCTTAAAATGGGGAAACAGACATTCAGTTTAGAGTTCATTTAAATAGCGTAATTTTGTGAGGAATTAGTTGCTTAAAAATTACTGAAAAAGATCAAAATAACCAACTAAAACAATGGCCTCTTGAGTCTAAACATCTTAACAGATGGTTTCTATTAAACTTCTATTGTTTCTTCAAGAACTGCTTTTATGTCTACAACAGTTTTATTATTATTATTATTTTGAGGACATACCTACAGTATTTTACATGTATCATATAAGGACAAAACTATGCCAAAAATTTGACAGAAGCATTTCTAATGGGCTTAACTTCTCTTTTTTTCAGCTGCTGATTCAGGTCATGTTTTCATTTACTTTCTGCTGCTGTTGGAATTGATGAATGATTCTGTTCAACAGGAGGCTCTTTCACCACAGTTCAGTTTCTACTCAGTATTTCCTCATGCCTTTCTTCACCAGCAGCACATTTGAAGAAAAAGTACTTAAAAATATTTTGTTTCCTTGGCTTTAAAAAAGTACAACTATTTAGGACACATATGAAGACATCCAGCAATCCCTATGGAAATTTGTTGGACAGATTTTGGTTCTAATCCCACAGAAAACTCTCATGACTTTAAAACAGTTGTAAGCATAAGAGCTACATGATATAGTTCTGTTATTTCATAGTGAACGCATTCCACAATGACTAAGTGATATAGGTCAGCATTGGTACACTGTATTCCAGGAAAATACTCCATGTAAGAGTAAACATTATGCAGACAAAGAGACACAGAGATGTATGATAGATTATGATTTTCCCTCTTTTTCTCTGAGTGTGAAATTAAAAACCATAAAAAAGGGTTCCTAGTATCTTGTGAATGAGGCGTATTCTATGTATTGGAATAAACTGTATAGATCACCTGCTTCTGTAATCTCATTAAATCTAATCTAATTGAAAGTAAATATAATAATATCACAACCATCTGCCTCCAAAAATGCTATCATTAACCCTATGCTATGTTACCCTCCTTGGAAATACGACATGATATTCATGTAATCTGAACCCTAATTAAATTTCCTTGAAAACCTCTATTCTGTTATAGTCAACCTCAGGATTATGCAATCCAGAAAAGAGAAATTTAATACAACACAAGCTTCTTTTCATGATACACCCTCTGAATAGAATTGAGACTTTTGCTGTAGAAGTCAGATTTTCAAGCTCCATAATGGTAGTTATAAATCTTCTCCTCATAATCTTTTTGCTTTCCACTGTATTTATGGTTTCCTCCATGTCTTTCTAAACTTCTGCTTCTATTCCCCTGCTGCTGTGATGGGCGCCTCAGCCACTGCTTGCTAACACAGCTGAGCTGTTTCATCATTTCTCCCTAACACTCCCTAGAATGTATTCAGAACCACCTTCTGTACTCCATTGCAGATTGCACCATATTGATGAAAGTAAGCATTTTAAACAGAATTTGACAGTGGAAAGTGCTTGCTGCTGTTTACAATGGGTGGAGAGATACACTCTCTGGCTCCATCACAGATGGATAAAATGTGAGCTGTATTCAATAGGAAACAGCAATTGTACTGATGTCTGTAGAAAAGCCTAGTGACAAATACAAGTTTACAACTGTATGCAAAACTGAAACGTTGGCATCTGGAGAGAGTTTACTGTTTCACTGGAGAGACATGTCTGAATTATTTAGAAACTGTAAGGCACATTTTTTTTTACAGTAGTGGGTGGTTAGGGTGGGATCACAGCAATGAACATGGTAGATCATAGAATCATAGAATATCCCAAGTTGGAAAGGAACCACAAGAATCATAAGTCCAACTCCTGTCCCCACACAGGACCACCCAAAAATCAGACTCTGTGTCTGAGAGTGCTGTCCAGATGGTTCTTGAAGTCTGTTAGGCATGGTGCTCTGAGTACTGCCATGGAAGGTCTGTTCTAGATCACACCATATCTCTGACTGCAGAAAAAAAGAATATCAAAAGATAATAATTATAATTAATTGTGTGCTATGAATAGAGTACTTAAAAAAACAGGGCCAAAAGCACTGCAGTATAGGTTTAAATTTAGTAGTTAGAGCCACTCAGTTCAGCTGTGTGCTGCTTGAAATTATCAGTATTTTCCATAATCCATATTAAAAATACATATGCTTGAGCATAAAAACAAAACAAAAAGTTAAAGGGTATCTCCTCTATCCATCTATCTAGCTAGCTAGCTAGCTAGCTATCCATCTATCTACAGAAAAAACTACAACAGCAAAACAAATGTAAGTATCAGGAAGACAAAGATCTACAATAGAAAAATGAGAATTAGACATAAAATAGCATGTGGAATGAATGCCTTGAAAAACTATTATATGCCCTCTAGAAATAAAGATTGTTTTACTTCTGTATGACCATAGAGGATTGTTCATTAACTTCAATGGCTATTGGATCAAGCACTGATTTTCCAAAGGTCAAGGCAATTTGTGACAAAAAATAAACAGAACAAAACAAGACCAAATGGTTTTACTGAAGAAAACTATGAAAAATATGCTTGAGATAAAGATTATGAGCAAGACTATTTGTATGCCTACATCATGATTCCATAGTTCTAAATACCTAGACGTCTAATAGGAGTATGAGCTTATCTGATGGCCCCTGAGCAATTCCTTTATTTATATATTTATTTTACAGTGGAGCAATTACAGTCAAATAGACTGTATCTCAGTGTCCAATTAACTATATTTCAGTTCTGGAAGATCTATCTCCACCCTTCCCATGAGAGTATCATACTTTTCCATTATCCAGCTATCTATCATGATGTTATAATCCTTTTTGTTCAAATAGCATCATTGGCTGGAGTTTTCCCATAATTTTCATTTATATTTAGGTAGCTAACAAACATTAAACATCAATGCAGTGGCATGCTATATAGTATAAAACATCCGAGTAACAAGGATTTCAAATTTTTTTGCTCTGACTGCATGTGCTTTCAAAGAAGGAAGGTGTGATACCAAGTTAATACAGAATTTGTCAGTGCAGAAAGAAGTGTAACCTAAGCAAGTTTTCACCATATTTAATGATGACTAAAGTGGTGTCTTGCTCTCTCTTGGTAATTTTCATTGATCAAAAGTAACTTGTGTGTTTGATATATATATCAGTTGGAAACACCCCTACTGCTTCTAGAGTCTCACCAAAAGATAATGTTATCCTAAACTAAAGCCAAGAAAACATTTGTCCTTTCTGAGCCAGACTTTTTCTTTGCAAGCCAAAAGTCAAGTCTGAGTTTTAATGAGTTTATCCAAGTATAACAAAAATTCTTCATCATGAAACACTCAACCAAACCCTAGAGTAGACAATTACTTGGAACTAGTTACTGACTGAGATGTTACAGATGTCATGGAAAACAAAGCTCATGTATTT
This sequence comes from Lagopus leucura, assembly GCF_019238085.1. NCBI lineage: Eukaryota > Metazoa > Chordata > Aves > Galliformes > Phasianidae > Lagopus > Lagopus leucura. The sequence continues at coordinate 14,954 of NW_024969402.1, read as the reverse complement.
TTTCTTGAACAATCATGGCATAAGAAAGTCTTTACCATCATCTTTGTCACTAACACTCCAGCTATCTCCTGTGATATTTACTTAAGTACATTGCTATGCTATGCTAAGTCTTGAAAAAGATTATTAGGTGGCATTGCATCTATAGCTGAGAGCACATCAGTTTAACAATGACTTGATAGGCAACAAAAAGTCCTCCCTCAAGGTCCTTTATAGCCTATCTGTATCAGAAAGTGGTCCAAACTATAACAATCATAATAGTCTTTAATCATAATGCATTAGGGTGACTTCTAATTAGATCTCATACAGAATATAGATTCTGTATCCTTTTTTCTTGCAGTTCTGAATTTAATGCAAGATCCAGGGAATGACAAACTGAATGACACAAAATCATGGAAATGTTTGAGTTGGAAGTGATTCTTAAAGTTTATATAGTCTGACTTCCTTACAGTGAACAGGGAAATCTACAGCTCAATCAGGTTGCTCAGAGCTCTGTCCAGTCTGACTTTGAATATCTTCAGGGGTGGGACATCCGCCATATCTCTGGGCAACCTGTTCCAGTGCCTCACTAAAAACTTTTTCCTTATACCCATCCTAAATACACCCTCTTTTAGTCTGGAAGCATTTCCCTTTGTCCTGTCACAAGAGACCCTGATAAAGTCTGCCCTCTTCTTTCTTACACTTCCCCTTCAAGGCCTCTATCAGTTTCCTCCAGAGCCTTCTCTTCTTCAGGCTGAACAAGCCCAGCTCTCTCAGCCTGTTCTCACAAAGGAGAGGAAGGTGTTCCACCCCTTAGATCATTTTTGTATCCCTCCTCTGGATGAACTCCAACAGTCGCTGTTGTACTGAGAACTTCACTTCTGGACACAGTACTCCAGGTGAAGTCTCACCAGCACAGAGTAGAGGGGCAGTGTCTCCTCACTTGTCCTGCTGCCCATGCTTCTTTTGATGCAGCCCAGGATACAGTTGGCTTACTGGGCTGGGAGGGCATATTGCTGACTCACGTCCAGCTTTCCATCCACCAGTAACCACAAGTTCTTTCAGCAGCTTATGCTCAATTCTTTAATTCCCCAGCTTGTACTGATAGTAGGGGTTGCCACTACCCAGGTGCAAGATCTTGCACTGCAATTTGTTGAACCTCATGAGATTCATTGGGGCCCACTGCTTGAACCTCACTGGGCCTGTCTGGATGGCATCCTGTCCCTCAGGCTTGTCAACAGCACCACACAGCTTGATGTCATCTCCAAACTTCAAGATATCAGTGCCATTGATTAAGATAATGAAGTGCATAGGTGAATACAGACCCCTGAGGGACATCACTTGTTGCTTACCAGTTTACACACCACCAGTTTACAAGTGATGTCTATGCTGGTCTTTAATGTGAATGTAAAAACCAAAAATCTTTATTACAAATCTTTGTGCAGTTAGCATAATAAAAAGAGAGAGTGATTCAGTTGATATTAACATGTTCACACTTTTATTTCACTTTTGTAAGAGGGTAACCAAGGTATATTACTTCTACTACGTGCAAAAAAAAGTCACAGTGCAATAACCACAAACCAAACTACTGTTGAATTATGTTGTCAAGCTTATACAAATTCACTAAAAAATGCGTGACTCAGGAAACAAACTTGTCATTCCACAGAGATGAGTGTTTCTAACCATACTATAAAAATGTTTTAGGTTTATATACACACAACACACCAATGGATTATAACAGAACTTCAGAGTTTAGTAGGAACTATTGATGGGGTCTACCTGCAGGATCAGAGGCTTAGAAAATGGCATGTGAGTGTTAAGACTTCTGCAATTGCTTTTTCTTCATTTGGTAAAGAAAGGAAACCATTTGAAACCCAGGTATCTTTAAACTTTCACTGCTATGTGTTAAGGGGAAAACGTTTTTAATAAATATTTCAAGTATGAAAGAAATTATGTTCAGACTCTGGAAACATGCAAGCACCTTTTTAGTATTCTTTTATCTACTGATTCTGAAGTTAGGTTAGCTTCAACCCCATCTGAGTTCACCATCGCTTCAAAGCCGATATCTTTCCCATTTGTCACTTCAGTGTGTTTGTGGATAATTCCACAAAGTCCATTTGTTGGGAGTACATCCTTTTTTTCCCTTTTTTTTTTTTTTTTTTTTTGCCTTTAAATCACTCCAGGACACCTGTGAATTATAAATGTCTTCCCACACCACTGGAAGAATTCCAGTGATGCTAAATATCAGATGCTATAATACCACGGACTGAGTGAGATCCTGGAGGAAATTCTCACCCAAGCTTACTGGTTTTGCAATTCTAGATTCCATATCATTACACAAAGACCTCCAAACTAGAAATTCTTTCTCATTTTAAAGTACCTCATGGTATGAAGAAAGAAGCTCACTAGAGTATTTACAAGGAGGAAATACAAATTCACAGAATCATAGAATGGCCTGGTTGAAAAGGACCATAATGATTATCTAGTTTCAGTGCCCCTGATATGCCCAGGGTTGCCAATCATCAGAGCCACATCCAGCCTGGCCTTGAATGCCTCCAGGGATGGGGCATCCACAGCCTCCTTAACATCCTGTTCCAGTGTGTCACCACCCTCCTAATATCTATTCTAAGGTTAACCAGAGGTTTCTCCCGTCTCAGTTTAAAACCATTCCCCCTTGCCCTATCACTATCCACCCTCGTAAACAGCTGTACCCCCTCCTGTTTATACGCTCCCTTCAAATATTGGAAGGCCACAATGAGGTCCCCCTGGAGACTTCTATTCTCCAGAATAGGTTTCTATACCCTGAAAAGCATAGTACCAAGAAGATCCTAATGAATCTTGCCATCTGCTAACATTGTCAAATAATTTCATTCATAAGTTGCTATCAGTAGTCTTATTTTCCCATCACTATTGCTGTTGGAAAGCTTTCCATAGGGCATTCTATACCTTCTCTGATGAGAAGTATTTTGCTGAAGGATACTGAAGATTTATATCTATTTTCTCTTGTGCTGATAGTGTTACAGACATTAATAACTTACGTATTTATAAGGCCTACTCATTAGAAGAATTATGATGGAACAATCAAGTCAATTCTCCTGTAAACTATTTTACATTCAGTTTGTCCAAAAAATTCCTTCTCATCAGTTATTTCATTCTAAATCCATCTTTCTTATCACTGTACATTAAAATAGCAGTAATATTTCTTGATCCCTGCTGGAAACAGCTTTCCTCAGTAAAGCTTGGGATAACATCTGCTGCACTCCCAACAGTCTTAGCACATTTTTATGATCAATAATCCAATGAGTTTTATTCTTTTTTTTTTTCTGCTTTTATCAGGTAAGCCCTCTGTTTTAGAAAGGCAAACTTTTTAATTCACCAATTTGTCGCAATATTAAAAAAATCACACGAGAAAAAATAATTCGAGTTATATTTTCACTTTCTATCATAAGTCCTTCCTATGAGATCTGCTATACCTTTGTGAGGGTTTTCCATGATTCTGTAATGAAAGTTACAAAGTTCTTCTGACTCAGGGGCAGTGAAGTAGTGAAATTCTGTCTCCACCTTTGACATTGTTCCTTTAGCAATCACCACTGCAGTTTTCTCAATAACAAACAATGGCAGAACATCCAAAAAGAAAGCTGCTGAGATATTCTCACAATAAGGATGAGGCCACAAACATAAAAAATTACCACATGCTTGTGTGAGGAGAAAGGCTGTGCACTAGAGTCAAGGATCAGTCCAGTAAAGGACATCTCATGGATGGGGACTGCCACAGGCCACCTGATTAGGGGAAACCTGTTGACAAAGCCTTCTTGCCTCAGCTGCAGGAGGTGCTGTACTTGCATGCTCTTGTCCTGAAGGGAATTTCAGCCACCTGGATATCTGCTGGAATAGTGGCATGGTGGGTGGCTGACAATCCAGGAGATTCCTGGAGTCTGAGAACAACTTCCTGTCCAGGTATTAGATGGACCAACCTGGGGTGAAACCTTACTAGACCTGGTGCTCAGCAATGCAGGGGAGAGTATTAGAGAGGTTAAGATTGGAGGTAGCCTGGGCTGCAGTGACCATGCCTTGGTGGAGTTTGTGATCTTGAAAAATGCAAGCCAGGCAACAAGCAGAGCAAGGACCCTGTGCTTTAGGAGAGCAAACTTCTGGCTGCTCAAGTAACTGCTGAGTGGGATCCCCTGGGAAACTGTCCTTAAGGGCATGGGCACAGAACAGAGCTGGCAGCTCTTTAAGGACACCCTTCTGAGAGTGCAACGGCTCTCCATCCCACAGCAGAAGAAGTCAAGCAGGGGAGACAGGCAATTGTGGTGGCTGTGCAAGGACCTGCAGCTTAAACTGAGGGGAAAAAAAGGAAATGTACGGGAAATTGAAGCAGGGTTGCATAGCCTGGGAGGAATACTGAGATGTTGTCTATGTGTGTAGAGATACGATTAGGAAAGCCAAGGTGCAAATGGAGCTGAACTTGGCAAGGGATGTGGAAGGTAACAAGAAGGGGTTCTACAGGTACACGGGCAGGAGGAGACAGGCCAAGAAGAGTGTTCCCCCTCTGATGAAAGGTAATGGGGAGCTGGTTTCCTCAGACATAGAAAAAGCTGATGTACTGAATGAGTACTTTGCCTCAGTCTTCATGGGTGGTCAGCCTTCCCATGTCTGCCAGGACCACAAGCCTTTAGGTGAGGGTGTGGGCAATGGTTTCTGTCCCACTATAACAGTGGAACAAGTCTGAGTCCTCCTCATGAAATTGATCACGTATAAGACATTGGGGCCAGATGGTATCCAACCCAGGGTTCTGAAAGAGATGGCAGATGTGGTTGCTGAGCTGCTTTCCATCATATTTGAAAAATCATGGCTGCCTGGTGAAGTCCCCAGTGACTGGAAAAAGGTAAATATTACTCTCATTTTTAAGAAAGGGAGAAAGGAAGACCTGGGTACAGTCCGGTGACCCTCACCTCTGTGCCTGGGAAGATCTTAGAATCATAGAATCATAGAATGACAAGATTGGAAATGACCTGCAAGTTCATCTAATCCGACCATCCTCCCATTACCATTGCTACCACAAGCATTAAACCATAGCTCATAGCTCCTCATCTAGATGCCTCTTGAACACTGCCAGGGACAGTGACTCCACCACCTCCCTGGGCAGCCATTCCAGTGCCTGACCACTCTCAAGAGAGAAAAAGTTCTTCCTTATGTCTAATCTAAATCTCCTCTGGTACAACTTGTGGCCATTTCCTCAGGTCCTGTTTGTTGCCTGGGAGAGGAGGCCAAACCCCTCCTCATCACAACCTCCCTTCAGGAAGATGTAGGGTGCAAAAGATCTCCTCCAGTCTGAACAATCCCAGCTCCCTCAGCCACTCCTCATAAGACTTTGCTCTAGACTCTCACCAGTTTCATTTCTCTTCTCTGGACACGTTCCAGGGCCTCAATGACATTTTCGTAGTGAGAAGCCCAAAAGTAAAAACAATACTCAAGGTGTGTCCTCACCAGTGCTGAGTACAAGGGGATGATCACCTCCCTGCTCCTGCTGGCCAGGTTATTTCTAATGCAAGCCAGGATGCCATTGACCCTCTTGGCCACCTGTGCACTGTGTCAGCTCATGCTCAGCCAAGCATCAACCAACACCCCCAGGTCCCTTTCCTCTTCACACTCATCCAGCCACTCTGCCCCAAGCCTGTAGTGTTGCATGGGGTTACTGTGGACAAAGTGAAGGACCCAGCAGTTGGCCTTACTGAACCTGCAGAGAAGGACTTGGGGGTCTTGGTTGGACGAGAAGTTGGACGTGAGCCAGCAGAGTGCATTTGCAGCTCAGAAGGCCAACTGTGTCCTGGACTGCATTAAAAAAGGGTGGCCAGCAGGGAGAGAGAAGTGATTGTCCCCCTCTACTCAGCTCTTATGAGGCCCCATCTGGAGTACTGCATCTAGGCCTGGGGCCCCCAGCACAGGAAAGATGTGAAGCTCTTGAAGTGAGTCTAGAGGAGGGCCATTAAGATGATCAGATGACTGGAGAAACTCTTCCCCGAGGAAAGGTTGAAGGAACTGGGCTTGTTTAGCTTGGAGAAGAGAAGGCTCTGAGGAGACCTCATTGTGGCCTTTCAGTACTTGAAGGGACCATATAAACAGGAGGAGGTACAGATAATTGCAAGGGTGGATAGCGATAGGACAAGGGAGAATGCTTTTAAATTGAGACAGGGAAGGTTTAGGTTAGATATTAAGAGGAAGTTTTTCACACAGAGGGTGGTGACACACAGGAACAGGTTGCCCAAGGAGGTTGTGGATGCCCCATCTCTGGAGGCATTCAAGGCCAGGCTGGATGTGGCTCCGGGCAGCCTGCTCTGGTGGTTTGTGACCCTGCACATAGCAGCGGAGTTGAAACTAGATGATGATTGTGGTCTTTTTCAACCCAGGCCAGTCTATGTTTCTATGGTTCTATGATTCTGTGAACTGAATAAACAGTAGTTGGCAAGAAAGAAAGACAGGATTTGTGATATTCTGTATTGTACTGTAGAAATTTTAATATAAAATGTTATTTAAAGCTCAGACTGAGTGTCTAAGTAGAAGATATAAAGGTGAGAGTGGCAGAAATCTGAATCTTGCTGTTCTGTATCTTTGTTCTTAGAGCAACAATAGTTACGATATGCATAGTTGTTTCATATCTCAATAAGAACCTGAAGTTATATACACTGATAAGTTCCACTGATGCATAAAATAACTTACAGTCTGTTAGAGCTTGCATCTCATGGATATTTCAGTACTAATCTGTTAGATCAAAAAACCATAATTTTACACAGCTATAACTGTGAGCAACTCAGGTGTTATAATCAGTATGCAACACACATTATAAAAGTTGTATTTTTTTTAATTTTTAAATCCATTTCCAAGTGTGATTTATTTGACTTAATAGTATATTCAACTTTTATATATGTATACAGAATTTATGCAAAGGTTTGCATTTACAAGTCTGAAAATTCTAATTAATTCACCAGCCTTTTGAAGTTCACATGCATAAATATGGGATAAAAATAAATCCATATAAGCTTAGCTCTGATTTATTCTACGTGGTATTCTTCATCACAACACCAACAATTCTAGTGGTATGAAATAAGAAAATTAAAATCTCCAATTAAAAAATGGAGTCTCCAATTAATAAATAGCTTTTCCCACTTTTTTCCAACATGTGCTGTTACTTCTGGCTCCTTACACTTCTCCCCAGAGATCAGTCAGCAGAGAATACTACTGGAAAGACATGACCGCCTTCTAGGAAAAGAAACACACTAGACTTCCCAGTGTTTTCTTGAACAATTCCTCTTTATTTCAATAGCAATTTGTATCAAGCAGGAATCATGATGCTTGGCCCAAAGGGTCTTTGTAGCTCTTTTTCTTTTTTTTTTTTCTTTTTTTTTTAATGGAAACCAAGAAAGTGAGATTTGCTGTGAGAGTGAAGATTTCCATCTTCTGTATACACTGCATTTTTCTATGGGGATAGGATTGTCACAGATATTGATGGTTGCCTTGTTCTTAGACAATCTTGAGGAAAAGGTAATTATTCAAACAGTAGAGCAAAACTGGCAACAGGGATGAACTAGTAGAGACATTAGGAAAGATGAGGCAGTTGTTTTCATAACCAACACTGTCTCAGTTTGGATATAAGTGCTAATGTATATCTTCCAAATTAACTACAAGCATCTAAAGCTGTGTGGGCTAGAGGACAGCTCATCAGGTTTGTCAAAGCCAAGGTCAGCAGAGGTTCAGAAAAATACCAAACGAAATTTTGTTTTCAGGTCCCAGTAAGTATGCAAGGTTAGGAAGATTTTTTGTTTTGCTTTTTTTTTTTTTTTCTTAGAACCTAATGAGCTCTTCAAAAACAAAATTCTGTTTATTCCCATTGGCAGCTAATATCCCCAGTGAAATAGATATGTGTTTTCCATTGGGGTTTATATCATTTGCTCTAGCATTTATATTATTGGCTTGTGCAAAGGAAAGAAATAGTAGCTTGAGCACATAATATATTGGGCAAAATATCAAGAAGATTAAGCCACATGGTAGAGCAAAGTCTGATGGAAAACATACATTTACTGCAAGGAAATAGTTATGCCAGAAATTTTCCCGCAGAACAGTGTCTGCCTTGTATCGTGCTCTCTTACTCCCTTCTCCTTCTATGATTCTCAGCAGCAAACTGGGCCTTAACAAAAAACTGGGCCTGAATAGTAGATTGCTTCAGAAAGATTTAGAGTGGCAGAGTAGGAACAGACTAGGGAAAACTGGGAGAGGAGGAAATCTAGACAAATTTTTATCAGCAAACTATTTATTCTTTTCCATTCTAAAAAATTATGGCTGTCACAAACACTAAGTATGTTAAAGGAGACCATCAAATATATTTTACAATGTTTCTGTTATTTATTATTAAGACCTCATTTGAGATGGAGTCTAATAGCAATTACTCTCTGCAGCCACCATCCACACTGACAGGCTCCCTTGCTTCCATAGGAAATAAAGAAAATGCTCCCACTCCAAAAAAAAAAAAAAAAAAAAAAAAACAAGACACATGATAGACAGACTGCTCCCTTGCACATCGCAAAGCTGCCAACTTCCTCTGCCCTGCTTGGTGGTCACCACTCCATACTGAGCAGTTTTGCCTACCCAGCCCCATCAGCAGCACCCTATTTCACTGTCACTGTCCCAGGGAGCACAGTGGACTGTCTGAGCACACAGTGCATGTAGTGGTGCAGGATGTATGTATTTGAAAGATTTTTACAGGTGCAGATATTTGTATGAAGGAGTTCAAGGGTTGTGTCTTTCATATTTGCCAAAACAACAGAGCTTCGTCATTCCTAGCAGCTAAGCAGATCACAGAAGTGTAAAAAGATTCTCAAAAAGAGAAGCCCTCCTGCAAAAATCTTCTTCGTTATTCTTCATTTGGCAATGAAAAAGTAAAAACTGCTGTTTGAAAACCAAAGTAATGCATGCATGTTTAATTTTAAACATCTGTAAACTTTTTACAAGATGTGTGTATAATGTGGAAGTGATTAATCACAGTCATTGTATTGCTTTATTGTTAAGTAATGTTTACCAGACTAGATAATCAAATTTTTCTGACGTGGACAAAATAAGCACTAGCACAGCACAACACATCTATCTGAACATTTACTATATGCAAAATATTTTATTTCTGCTTTATTCAGAATGAAATAGAATGATTGCCATGATGCCATGCCATGATGCCATACCACAAAACTGTTTGTTTTCTTAATGAATCTGCACTTTCATATCCTTCTCTTTGAAAATTCATGGGATAGATAACGTTGTATCTGCTGACTTATTTGTGCTGAAAGATACATGATTAGGAATTGAAGTATGTTTGAAGAAATCGTAAACTTCAATTATTTACAGCTACAGAATTTCACAGAGCAGATTGGGGAATGCAAAAAGTGCACATCCCTGCAATAAGCCTCAAGACTTTCAAGACTATGTAAGCAAGCAGAGATGTGTCAGCCTGACATTCAAAAAGGACCAGATTGCAATAGCGGCAAATGGATTTATTTTGGAGACCATTCCCAAGCTCAATGAAGGTAATGTGAATCACTTAGCTAATTTTTGTTCTGTCTTCATGATGGTTTTGTCTTTTTTTTACATTTTTAACTGTACAACTGGTTGATTAAGCTTCACACTATCTGCATGATACATTCCTTCACAGCCATCTCTCTTTCAGTAGTATCAGTTTCAAACTGTTTACATTTACATAGCATTTGTGTTCTTAGGTCCCAAAGCATCCTCAGCAGTCCTAAGTGAATCCAACTCAAGTTCAGTCTACCAACAATCCTTGTGAAAGCTGACTTCCTAAGTTCACTGTGCAGCAGTGAACTACTACTACAAAGCAAAATGGAGGCTGCTGAGCCCCATCCCTGTGTGGGGTGGGTGACAAACTTGGTTCAACCTCACTCATGTGTCATTATGTATCTCCATAAGTCTCCCACAATCTTCTGTTTCCTCTCTGTGTATCAGCCTGCTTTGCTGTGCTTTACCATGCTCTCATTACATGCTCGTTTGAAAACTTATATTTTTTTACAAATCCTCACTCATATTTTATCCCATCTCATATTTTAAGAAGAGCTTTTATTCTCTGCATGCTTTATCTGCAAATCTAAGCCTAAAACTTTCTCCAAGATGCATAGATATAAGTGCTAGCCATGATCACCGTTTTGTACTTCAGCTCAGTCTGTAGAATTGCCTGGTGCTTACAAGCATGAGAATGCATGAGGAGACTATTAAAAACAGCCCTCTACAGACTCACAGAACACAGATTTTAAACAGACTGCAGCATGAGCCTGCTGGAGGAGACAGCACGCATAACTCTTTAGTATCAATAGCTGTGGGTTGGACAGACAGTTACAGATCAGTAAATTCAACACATTTGGTAAATTTTAAATGGTATGGGACACTCATTCAGGAAAGGGAAAGACTTCCCACAGTCCCTGTCAGAAAAGCTATTAAATAAACCAGACAAAGAAGAGACCATATTGTTCTTGATCTGGACAATATATTCATATGTTCTCCTTTTGTACAAGTGTAGCTAGAGAAATTATCTTTAAATTGTATTAAATGTGACAGTAGCTGGATTTTATTTTTAGGAAAAGCCTGCATGATCCTGAACAAAACCATTTTGTTTCCTGTTTTTAAAACTCATGAATTTTACCTTCCTAGGAAATTCAAACCCATTGATGCATGTCAGGTGTTTTTTCCAAACTGTAGGTCTGATGGTTACACAGCCGTAAAGCAACAACAATGTCAAGTGACATTAGAAAAGGAAGAACAATCAAAGTTCTCATCAGACATCTCATGTTCTCAAATATTCAGTTACTCCTGAGGAAACTAAATTTATCTGTTTCACAAATTTAAATGTAATCTAAATGTTGACATTGTGATCTGTATAATCCAAAAATCTTTGTAAGTGTAGATATAATAAACAGCATACATAAAAACTATTCATTTGCAACATGATGATCTGAAAAAAAAAGTTTGCTTGGTCCTTGGTAATGATCTACTCATCTTATAAGGATTTTATCAAGAGGTTGGTTTTTTTCAGTAAGATTTACACAAGACTGTCAAGAAGAACATACAACACAGATGTTTATCACTAGTGCAACAAATGAAAACATCATTACAATAGCATTTATAAGCTAGTTCCATCTCATAAAACAGCCATGTTGAGTGGAGACAATTGAGAACTGGTAACTGGGAAGCAAGGGAAGTTTTTCTTAAACCGTTTTCACAGTGGGAATAGCCCCATCTCATGGGGAAGAAACATGAGGACATGTGGTTCCTCAGCTATCAGACCAGAGAACTGAAGAAGTAAAACAAACCAATTCAGCTCACAAACTCCAAGACAGAGCAGTACAAAATACAAATAGTAGCTGAATTTTGTTAGTCTGATATATAATAAGGCCAAACACTGCCAATAGCTGCCTGAAAGCTTCTCTGAGATGCATGTTTACCTGCATCTTATGAAGGCTATTATGGACACAGCTTTGACGGTGGTACTGCATTAACACCACAGACTTTCAGACTGTAATAAACACAGATAATACAGTATGTTAGGTATAGCTAAGGCAAGGTATTTGAATTTGGAGCACTGCATAAAGCATATCAGATAATACTACTGATGTATCTGTGATGTTTTTCAGTGACTTGGAACCATGGAATCCTCCCCAGGCAAACACACTGCTTCTGCTGCAGACTTTCAAAGGACATCTGCACTCTGGTAGGAGTCTGACACCCTCTTATCTCCAGTCTATGCACCAGATTTTGGTACAGTTATCTTCGGAAATAAGATTTAGGGCCTTTTGTCTAGGGCCTGTAACTGATTTCAGTGTGAAGAATCAGATACTTCATAATTTCACTTGCTTTGCATTAGCCTGTAATGTGAACATCTGCTCACATCTTCTGTGTATCACTGCAGAAGTACTATACATAATCACTTCTTTAGAAAAAGACTGCTTAAAAGACAAAGCCACTTCCTCAAAATTCTTATTTGTATTGGTACCCATTTATTTATAAGTACAGTATGAGATTCTCCTCGGCAAACTGATCTTGCAATATCCAGAATCTCAGCTCCCAAGGCCTTACACTGCTGTGTGTGGCATGTTCCACAGAGGATGATACTAGCCTCTAAGTTGATTATTTTAAAAAATTTTAAAATTTAAAAATTAAAAATTAAAAAACATTGCAATGCCACTGAGCATGGAGTTATTTTCTAAGAATGTGTATATTTGCAAATCAGTCTTAATTTAGAACATATAATTTTAGCAAAGTAGAATTTATAGTTCTTTTGAGGGAGCCTCAGTTATTTCAAAAGTGAGAAAAATATTAGAACCTCTTTGCAGTCTCAATTCCCCCAAATTTCCAACCTCACGTAATTAGATTTAGAAAACAGTTGAATTTTAAAGGATACTGTTAAGCAATTTGGATTTAAGTTAATTCTAATTTGAAGATACTGATCCTTCTGTACTGACACAAGGAATTGTTGTCTTGTTCTTAGATGATGATCTGGTGATATGTTTAGAAAGTATATATTCATAACTCAGCTGCCTGAGCAATCTCAGCTCTATGTTGTAGTTATGATTGTGTTTACATGGGGTTTAGCTAGCAAATAATCTTGTTCTTCTGCACTCTCATGTTGTATATACCATGCCACATTAGTATGGCATCATTCCTAAAATAATATACACTGCTTCACAGCAGGGCTAATTAGTCCTGGTTCTGTGATACACTAATAGCTGTTAAATGGCTCTTAGTTGGCTCAGGCTCTGGGAAGAGCTTACTCATGTTGGTTGTAGCATACCATTTAGTAATACCTCATATGGTAAACATATTAATTAATGTTACTGACAGCATGGGTGGTCTATTTATTTTTTCTTTTGACATGTGAAAGCAGAACAACAGGTAGCAGAGTGTTCTGCCTGTTTTTTAACCTGCACTGTGAGTAACTGGGATAGTTAAAAAAGGAAAATAAATAATTGCAGATCCTGACTTTTGTTCACGTAGAAACCATTAGTTAGGTTTTTCATTTGTGTTTCAGCAAAATAATTATTTTTTTTCCAAAATCTCTCAAAAAAACTATGGTTATATCCACAATTGCAGCTGTTATCCCTGAAACTCCACCCAGGCAGTGCAAGGGAGTCAATGTCTTTCACTCTGCGCTGAAAGATCACTCATAAAATCAGTTACTTGTTTGTAGGCTTCCACCTACACATACAGCTCAGCAACTGCTTAAGAGTTAGCCTCTTAATGCAATGGTTCTTGAGATTTCACTTGTGCTGCCACCATGTTCACAAGTTTCTTTCATTCAAATTTTCAGGTAAATTGAAAATCTTTTATCTTTTCTCATTTAATTTTTCAATTTATCATTTTCTCCATCTTACTTACTAGAAAAATTCTGTTACCATGTTTAGGTATGTTCCTTCAGACTGCATAGCTTTACGTAGAAATCATGGTAGTTTTTTTACCAAGAGGAAAAAAAAGTCACCAAATCACTGGCATGTTTCCACATTGGTTGTGTTGAACCTACTAAGTCACAATTACAGATAAAATTTCCTTCCACTCACAGAATCTTTTTTTTTTTTTTTAATCTGTAGATATACCTAGATTATGGAAAGGATGATCACCCAAGCCTATGCATTGACATTTGATTTAAATGCATATGGTGCTACCTCTAGAAAAATCACACAGTTCTAATTTCTAGTACTTTTTTTTTCCTTTTCTTACAATTCACTGTGTTCAGCTTTCTTCCTTTTAATCAGAAGAGGCAGCCAACTACTCTCATAGCGCTATGTAATGATTTGAATATGAAAAGTTATGATGACCTTGCCGTTATAAAAAAAGAACACACAATGATTTTTAAGCTGTCAGCCTATCTGTAGTTGAAGAGTGTCCACCAGATACTCAGGACTCATATTCTAAAGATAAATAAACTTCCAGAAATCTATTCCTTCATACTTCTATTGCACTCATCTGTCATCTGCTAAGTCTCTGAAATATTCCAGACTTCACCTTGCCCCTGTTTTCTGTTTCTGCTTCTCTCTATTACTTTTATACTGGCAGCTTTCATACATCACATGACATTTTGTACCTCATTGAAAAGTCCGGGTGTTTCATAAGTATACTTTCCTGGAATGTAGCATCCTTATTACTTTAAATTAGACATTACAGAGCAGCTCTTCAAGTTAAATCACACAGTAATTCATAAACTCAGTTATTTAAAAAAAATTCAGTGATACAGCTACTTGCTACTTCAATTTGGATGTAAATACTTTACAAAATGAAAAACAAAACAAAGCAGAGCAAAAAAACAGAACTCACATTATAAAATATCCTTATTGTGAAAATTATCCTTATTATGTCACAGATGTGAGTTCATCAATCAGAATATCCATACTTGAGATTTTATAGTTTTTTATATGGCATTCAAGATGTGGATAGTAGATAAAATTGAAAGAAAACTTTCAAAAGATAAATCAAAGCAGGAATATCCCTTTGGGTTTGTCAGAAAGTGAGATTCCCCAAGTTTGCTTTAAAGTGAACACTGAGATTAATTTAAGCCTTGGCATCCGTAGGAGGTGGTTTTGACAGTCTCAACCCTGTTCTTTCACACTGTTCTAAAATGCCACATTCTCATTACTTTAGAACATTCTGTTGCTTTTATGAACAGAAAAATGGTCAATTTCTCAGTTTGGAGAGGCATTAGTCACAGAAATTTCTGCATTAGAAAAATCCTGTAATGATTTTAATAGTGGGATTCAGAACTTTTTCTTTTTCTTTTTCTTTTTCTTTTTCTTTTTCTTTTTCTTTTTCTTTTTCTTTTTCTTTTTCTTTTTCTTTTTCTTTTTCTTTTTCTTTTTCTTTTTCTTTTTCTTTTTCTTTTTCTTTTTCTTTTTCTTTTTCTTTTTCTTTTTCTTTTTCTTTTTCTTTTTCTTTTTCTT
>NW_024969401.1:0-1064 GCF_019238085.1 Lagopus leucura | reverse complement strand
CAGAGACCTCAAACCAGTAAGTTTGAACTGTATTCAGTCTTTCATAAGTAATAATGAACGTGTTTTTATTTTTCCATTGGGAGAGAAAGTTGTCCCTTTGTGGTTGTGGTTTATTTAACCTGGCAGGTGCCTGAGCATCACGCAGTACTTCACTCAATCCACTCCTTTCCAGTGAATTGCAGGAGATAATGGAAGGGGGGAGAAAACAACACAAAGTAGAACTTTTTCAATACTTGAAAAGTTTTTTGTTTCCTTCTATCCAGTCTGCTGTTTCAATGAATGACTGTTTTCTGTCACTCTCCCACCATGACCTGCTTTACAGATTCTCAGTCTGTCTTCATCCCTCCCTTGTGGGCGTTTAGAAGTTGCCATGAGGTTCCTCTGCGCTCTGAACAAACCTCTTTCTCCCCAGTTTCTCTTCTCTGAGTGGGAGCTTCAGCTCCCTGCACTGAGTGGAGGCCATCCACAAAGCTTGCTTCGGGTTGTTATCTTTCCTGGCCAAAAACTAAATTCAGTGTTGTAAATGTGGTCCAATGAGTGTGAAACAGGGGTGACTTGTCCTGGTCTGGTTGTGCTGCTTTTTAATGCAGCTAATTATCCTGTTTTTTTTTCCTGTCAGCACACACTGCTGGCTTGCATTCATCTTGTGGTCTTTCACCACTTGTCCTCCTAGTCCCCGGGCCCTTTCTAACAGATACAAACCAGTATTTCCCACCTGGGATATGGGAACTTGTTAGCAGTCACTGAAAATCTCTAAGAGAAAGAGAGAGGGCTTTTAGTAGACTGCTAACCACTGACCACAACAAGAAATAACAGAAGAGAAAATATGTTTCCTTGAGTGTTCAGGAGAAAATAATTCCTGACTGCTTTTTCATTCACCAGGAAGATCCGCTGATTGTTGAGAAACATGTTTCTCATAATTTGAAGCTGATAGATTTTGGACTCTGTGCAAAGCCAAAGGTAGGAGTATCTTAAATCAAATATAATGTGCCCCCAAGTAATGCATGTTTTTCTACAGTATGCAACAGGGACTTACCTAAACACCCTAAATTCAAGCTGTCTCT
>NW_024969400.1:0-5757 GCF_019238085.1 Lagopus leucura | reverse complement strand
AGTATTCCACATCAAAACATCATGTAGTGTACGGGGCATTAAAGTGTCACTGCCCCAATCCCAGGTACCTATCTCTGTATATTACTGAAGTCACGGGATCTGGCCCTTCCGGGTGGGGGGGGCGCTCTCTTGCTGCCTTGCAGTGGGTGCTGGAGGGTGCTTTCCTAGCCGTTCCAAGCTTTTCAGGTTTGAATCGGTCCCGGGAACTCTCTCTCTCTCTTATCTTGTCTGACTTATTAATCTCAATTTCAATTAAATTGTATATTGTGTTATTTTGTATTCCGATATTATAGTAAAATAAGTTTTCCTCCATAGATTGTTGCCGCTGTTCTTTTCCTCCCTTCCTTCCTTCCCATTTTTGTGGGACTGGGGTGGGGGGGGAGGGCAGAGGCCTGTCGCCCCTGTCACAGACATAGATTGATCTGGTCAACTCCGTGACAGATTTTTTGCGCCCAACGTGGGGCGACTGCTTTTTAGCTTTTAGAACGAATCTCTTTTTTTCTCTCTGCTCTTAGAGAGCTTCGTTAAGGAGCATTATCAGTAGTTCAGGTTTCTGTGCTGGAAAACCTGACCTTGAAAGGTTAGGCGTACTGCCAGTGTTCTGGGATATTTGTAAACTTTGAGCACTACTTAGTCTGAGTAGTGCCTTTTTTCCTTTTTTTTTCCCCTCCTCTTGGTAGCTTCAATTCATTAACCCTTTTTTAGCAAGCACCAGCAATGAACCCACTCATTATCCTGGGGGTGCTGGGTAAAGGATTAAAAGCAATGGTGTTAGTCACAACCTACTGGCCAATAATCCAGCTCACACTTATGTGTTGTGGAATTGCATTCATATATAACTACCTGAGGACACTGATGGACACCTATGTTTTACCTAGTTGCAATGTGGTATGATTTGAATTTTGACATCTACATCCCAGAAGGAATGGCTAATTTCACAAACAACTACATCCCAAATGGAATAGCTAATTTTACAAACAACACGATGTTCAGACCAGTCTCCGGGTTTTCTTCTCGGTTTGTCAAACGTTTTTTGAATCCTGAATTAATAGTCATGTTGTTGTTGTTGTTTGTGTCATCAATTTTCCTGAATGTATTCCTATGCATTCGTATTAAGGGAAAGGAATCTCTTCCAAAACCAGAGAATGATGATTGGCAGGGAATATGGAGAGGTTTAGGAAAGGTTTTAGAAGCATGGGGACCCGCAGTGTCATGGGATTTTACTCTTGAACACCTGTGGGATCCTGAGAAACTAAGCCAGTATTTGAGTCAGGGACTATGCGGCTTACATAAATCTAAGGAGGTACAACTTATTTGGGGTTTGGCTTGTGCTTACCGTGCCCTATATAATACCATTCTGAAGAGAGAGAGTTTCCGAGCTGAGGTTCAAGCCAAAGGGGAAAATCCCCAAGTCAAATCTAATCAATCACAGGAGACACCAGTAACAATACCAGTTGCTCCTGTGGAGGGCAAGAAATGGAAACGAGTGTCTTCGCGTCTTGAACGAAAAAGAGAAGAAGAGGAGGAGGAGGAGGAGGTGGAAGATCCAGGCGAGGGGCCTTCCTCAGAACCACCACCATCGCGAAAGGCAAAAGCGAAAACTAAGAGACATGCAGAAGAGAGTGACGAAGAGGAAGTCTCTATTACTACTCGCCGGCCTCTAAAGATGACTGAAATCCAAGGTTCAAGAAAGGAGTTTACACGGCGCCTGAATGAAAGTCTTGTTTCCTGGTTGGTTCGCTGTTGGGACAGTGGGGCCCATAGCTTGTCTCTGGATGGTAATGAAGCTCGCCAACTAGGTGCCATTGCCAGAGATCCAGCTATTGATAGAGGAATTAGTCGATGTTCGGATGAGGCTGCCTCCCTCTGGGAACGAGTGTTAACAGCCGTGAAGGAAAAGTATCCCTTCAAAAATGGCTTGAAGATTGCAATGAAAAAATGGGATACAGTTGAAAAGGGTATCCAGTATTTGAGGGTAATAGGCATGGTGGAAATGTTGTATGACCCTGACTTTGTTCCTAACCAACCACACCAAAACCGCGACCCTGAAAAGGTGAGGACAACGCCTGAGATATGGCAGAAAATCGTGACAACAGCGCCGGACAAATATGCCGCTACACTAACGTCAGCGTGTGACAGATACCAAGAACAACAGAGAACGCCCTTAGTTTATGAATTAATTGTTACGCTCCAAAACTACGAACAATTGCTGTCCCCAATTCATGCTGCCGTTGCTGCAATATCAAGAATGACGGAGCAAGTGTCTCAACTGATTAACCATGACAAACCTGTAGCAGTATCAGAAACGCTTGATGAAGATCAGGATAATCAAACAAGTCTAGCGAAGGATGTGAAGGAGGTGAAGGAGACGATGAGATTTTTGCGAGCCCACCTAATTAAAGACGATGAACCTTCCTTCTTACGTGCACGATCAAAAATCTCAGCTGTTAGAGGCAGACGCTCTCCGGCTCAAGTAAGGAATAATACTCCGCGAATTGCCTTATGGTATTACCTACGTGACCATGGAGAAGACATGGGGAAGTGGCACGGTCAACCTACTCCTGTACTACGAGCCCGGGTGAAAGAATTACAAGGCAGATCTACCACCAGTGCAGTTGCTCCAGTTACCACAGGTAATGAATAGAGGGGCCCTGCCCTCAGTCAGGGGGGGGAAAGGGATAATAGAGTATATTGGTCTGTGTGGATTCGATGGCCTGGCACATCAGAACCACTGAAATATAAGGCCCTGGTGGACACTGGTGCACAGTGCACTCTGATGCCCTCGAGTCACCAAGGGACAGAATCAATCCATATTTCTGGAGTGACTGGGGGCTCTCAAGAATTGACTGTGTTGGAGGCCGAGATAAGCCTCACTGGTAAGGACTGGCAAAAACATCCTATTGTGACGGGCCCAGGGGCTCCATATATACTAGGTATTGATTATCTCAGAAGGGGGCATTTCAAGGATCCTAAGGGGTATCGATGGGCCTTTGGAATAGCTGCTGTGGACACAGACAACATTAAGCAGCTGTCTGTTTTGCCTGGCCTGTCAGAAGATCCATCTGTTGTGGGGCTGCTGCGAGTAAAAGAGCAACACGTACCAATTGCTACAAAAATGGTGCACAGGCGTCAGTACCGCACCAACAGGGATTCTTTGCTCCCCATTCATAAGTTAATTCGTCAACTAGAGTGCCAGGGAGTGATCAGCAAAACTCACTCGTCTTTTAACAGCCCCATATGGCCAGTGCGTAAAGCCAGTGGAGAATGGAGGCTGACGGTGGACTACCGTGGCCTGAATGAAGTCACACCCCCACTGAGTGCTGCTGTGCCGGACATGTTAGAACTCCAGTATGAACTGGAGTCAAAAGCGGCCAAATGGTATGCCACCATTGACATTGCTAATGCCTTCTTTTCCATCCCTTTGGCCAAAGAATGTAAGCCACAGTTTGCTTTCACATGGAGGGGCATTCAGTATACCTGGAACCGTTTGCCCCAGGGGTGGAAACACAGCCCGACCATTTGCCATGGGTTGATCCAAACTGTATTGGAACAGGGCAGTGCTCCTGAGCACCTGCAGTACATTGATGACATCATTGTGTGGGGCGATACAGCAGAAGGAGTCTTCACGAAAGGAGTGCGAATGATCCAAATTCTTCTGAGTGCTGGTTTTGCTATTGAGCGAAGCAAAGTGAAAGGACCTGCCCAGGAGATTCAGTTCCTAGGTATAAAGTGGCAAGATGGCCGTCGTCACATCCCGACAGATGTGATCGACAAAATCACTGCTATGTCTCCACCCACTAGCAAAAGAGAGACACAATCTTTTCTGAGTGCAGTGGGCTTTTGGAGAATGCATGTTCCAAACTACAGCCTCATTGTAAGCCCCCTTTATTACGTGACGCGAATGAGAAATGAGTTTACATGGGGCCCTGAGCAGCAGCAGGCTTTTGAACAGATTAAACAGGAGATAGCCTGTGCCATGGCCCTAGGGCCAGTACGAACAGGGCAGGGTATAAAGAACATCCTCTACACTGCTGCTGGAGAGAACGGTCCCACTTGGAGTTTGTGGCAAAGAGCCTCAGGAGAGACCCGAGGCCGACCCCTGGGATTCTGGAGTCTGGCGTACAGAGGGTCTGAAGAGCACTACACTCCAACTGAGAAGGAGATCTTAGCTGCATATGAGGGGGTTCAGGCTGCTTCCGAAGTAGTCGGTACTGAAACACAGCTCCTTCTGGCACCTCAACTGCCAGTGCTGAACTGGATGTTTAAAGGAAAGGTTCCCTCCACCCATCATGCTACTGATGCCACTTGGAGTAAGTGGATTGCACTGATTACACAACGGGCACGGATGGGGAACCTCAGCCGTCCAAGAATCCTAGAGGTCATCATGGACTGGCCTGAAGGTAAAAAGTTTGGAACACCACCAGGAGAAGAAGTATCACGTGCTAAAGAAGCCCCACCATACAATGAACTACCAGAGAATGAAAAGAAATATGCCCTGTTCACAGATGGATCGTGTCGTATTGTGGGAAAGCATCGCAGATGGAAATCTGCTGTGTGGAGCCCCCCACGACAAGTAGCAGAGGCCACTGAAGGGAAAGGAGAATCAAGCCAATTTGCAGAGGTAAAGGCTGTCCAACTGGCCTTAGATGTCGCTGAACGGGAGAGGTGGCCAATGCTCTATCTTTACACTGACTCGTGGATGGTAGCAAATGCCTTATGGGGGTGGTTACAGCAGTGGGAGCAAAATAACTGGCAAAGAAGGGGTAAACCTATTTGGGCTGCTGAACTGTGGAAAAACATTGCTGCCCAAACAAAGACTATAGTTGTAAAGGTGCGTCATGTAGATGCTCATGTGCCCAAGAGTCAGGCTACTGAAGAACAGCAAAATAACCATCAGGTAGATCGAGCTGCCAGAATTGAGGTGGCTCAAATAGACCTGGACTGGCAGAACAAGGGTGAATTATTTCTGGCTCGGTGGGCCCATGAGACCTCGGGTCATCAAGGGAGAGATGCAACATACAAATGGGCTAGAGACCGAGGGGTGGACTTAACTATGGATGCCATTGCACAGGTTATTCATAACTGTGAAACATGTGCCATCATCAAACAAGCCAAGAGGATGAAACCTCTGTGGGAGGAAGGGCGATGGCAAAAGTACAAATATGGGGAGGCATGGCAGGTTGATTATATCACCTTGCCACGATCTCGCAATGGTAAGCATTATGTGCTTACTATGGTGGAGGCAACCACTGGGTGGCTGGAAACATATGCAGTACCCCATGCTACCGCCCGAAACACCATATTGGGTCTCGAGAAACAAATCCTGTGGCGACATGGTACCCCAGAAAGGATTGAGTCAGATAATGGGACTTATTTCAAAAATTCTCTTGTAAATACTTGGGCCAAAGATCATGGCATCGAGTGGATTTACCATATTCCCTATCATGCTCCAGCCTCTGGTAAAATTGAACGATAGAATGGATTGTTAAAAACGATGCTAAAAGCACTGGGTGGCGGAACATTTAAGCACTGGGAGAAGCATTTGGCAGAAGCCACTTGGTTAGTCAATAGCAGAGGATCTATTAATCGTAATGGTCCTAACCAATCCAGTTCCCTACATACCGTAGAGGGAGATAAAGTCCCTGTTGTACATGTAAAGAACATGTTAGGAAAGGCAGTTTGGGTTCTTCCAGCTTCTGGAAAGGGCAAGCCTCTCCGTGGTACAGTTTTTGCCCAGGGACCAGGATCCACTTGGTG
>NW_024969399.1:0-6062 GCF_019238085.1 Lagopus leucura | reverse complement strand
TGTCGCCCCTGTCACGGACATAGATTGATCTGGTCAAATCCGTGACAGATTTTTGGCGCCCAACGTGGGGCACACTGCTTTTTAGCTTTTAGAACGAATCTCTTTTTCTCTCTGCTCTTAGAGTGCTTCGTTAGGGAGCATTATCAGTAGTTTCAGGTTTCTGTGCTGGAAAACCTGACCTTGAAAGATTAGGCGTATTGCCAGTGTTTTGGGATATTTGTAAACTTTGAGCACTACTCAGTCTGGGTAGTGCCTTTTTTTCTTTTTTTTTTTTTTTTTTTTTTTTCCCTCCTCTTGTTAGCTTCAATTCATTAACCCCTTTTTAGCAAGCACCAGTGATGAACCCACTCGTTATCGTGGGGGTGCTGGGTAAAGGATTTAAAGCAATGGTGTTACTCACAACCTACTGGCCAATAATCCATCTCACACTTACGTGTTGTGGAATTGCATTCATATATAACTACCTAAGGGCACTGACGGAGACACCTATGTTTTACCTACTTGCAATGTGGTACGATTTGAACTTTGACATCTACATCCCAGAAGGAATGGCTAATTTCACAAACAGCTACATCCCAAATGGAATAGCTAATTTTACAAACAGCACGATGTTCAGACCAGTCTCCGGGTTTTCTTCTCGGTTTGTCAAACGTTTTACGAGTCTTGAATTAATACTCATGTTGTTGTTGTTGTTCGTGTCATCAATTCTCCTGAATGTACTCCAACGCATTCGTAATAAGGAGTCTTCTCCAAAACTAGAGAATGATGACTGGCAGGGAATATGGAGAGGTTTAGGAAAGGTCTTAGAAGCATGGGGACCTGCAGTGTCATGGGATTTTACTCTTGAACACCTGTGGGATCCTGAGAAACTAAGCCAATATTTGAGTCAGGGACTATGCGGCTTACATAAATCTAAGGAGGTACAACTTATTTGGGGTTTGGCTTGTGCTTACCGTGTCCTATATAATACCATTCTGGAGAGAGAGAGTTTCCGAGCTGAGGTTCAAGCCAAAGGGGAAAATCCCCAAGTCAAATCTAATCGATCACAGGAGACACCAGTAACAATACCAGTTGCTCCTGTGGAGGGCAAGAAATGGAAACGAGTGTCTTCGCGTCTTGAGCGAAAAAGAGAAGAAGAGGAGGAGGAGGAGGAAGATCCAGGCGAGGGGCCCTCCTCAGAACCACCACCATCGCGAAAGGCAAAAGGAAAAACTAAAAGACGTGCAGAAGAGAGTGATGAAGAGGAAGTCTCTATTACTACTCGCCGGCCTCTAAAGATGACTGAAATCCAAGGTTCAAGAAAGGAGTTCACACGGCGCCTGAATGAAAGTATTGTTTCCTGGTTGGTTCGCTGTTGGGACAGTGGGGCCCATAGCTTGTCTCTGGATGGTAATGAAGCTCGCCAACTAGGTGCCATTGCCAGAGATCCAGCTATTGATAGAGGAATTAGTCGATGTTCGGATGAGGCTGCCTCCCTCTGGGAACGAGTGTTAACAGCCGTGAAGGAAAAGTATCCCTTCAAAAATGGCTTGAAGATTGCGATGAAAAAATGGGATACAGTTGAAAAGGGTATCCAGTATTTGAGGGAAATAGGCGTGGTGGAAATGTTGTATGACCCTGACTTTGTTCCTAACCACCCACACCAAAACCGCGACCCTGAAAAGGTGAGGACAACGCCTGAGATATGGCAGAAAATCGTGACAACAGCGCCGGACAAATATGCCTCTACACTGATGTCAGCGTGTGACAGATTCAATGAACAACAGAGAACGCCCTTAGTTTATGAATTAATTGTTACGCTTCAAAACTACGAACAATTGCTGTCCCCAATTCATGCTGCCGTTGCTGCTATATCAAGAATGATGACGGAGCAAGTGTCTCAACTGATTAACCGTGACAAACCTGTAGCAGTATCAGAGACGCTTGATGAAGATCAGGATAATCAAAAGAGTCTAATGAAGGAGATGAAGGAGATGAAGGAGATGATCCGAGCCCACCTAACTAAAGATGATGAACCTTCCTTCTCACGTGCACCATCAAAGATCTCAGCTGTTAGAAGCAAACGCTCTCCGGCTCAAGTAAGGGGTAATACACCGCGAATTGCCTTATGGTATTACCTACGTGACCATGGAGAAGACATGGGGAAGTGGCACGGTCAACCTACTCCTGTACTACGAGCCCGGGTGAAAGAATTACAAAGCAGATCAACCACCAGTGCAGTTGCTCCAGTTACCACAGGTAATGAATAGGGGGGCCCTGCCCTCAGTCAGGAGGGGGAAAGGGATAATAGAGTATATTGGACTGTGTGGATTCGATGGCCTGGCACATCAGAACCACTGAAATATAAGGCACTGGTGGACACTGGTGCACAGTGCACTCTGATGCCCTCGAGTCACCAAGGGACAGAATCAATCCATATTTCTGGAGTGACGGGGGGTTTTCAAGAATTGACTTTGTTGGAGGCTGAGATAAGCCTCACCGGTAAGGACTGGA
The DNA here is from genome assembly GCF_019238085.1 of Lagopus leucura. Lineage (NCBI taxonomy): Eukaryota > Metazoa > Chordata > Aves > Galliformes > Phasianidae > Lagopus > Lagopus leucura. The sequence goes on along the minus strand of NW_024969399.1, from coordinate 3,569 downwards.
AAAAACATCCTATTGTGACGGGCCCAGGGGCTCCATGTATACTAGGTATTGATTATCTCAGAAGGGGGCATTTCAAGGATCCTAAGGGGTATCGATGGGCCTTTGGAATAGCTGCTGTGGACATAGACAACATTAAGCAGCTGTCTGTTTTGCCTGGCCTGTCAGAAGATCCATCTGTTGTGGGGCTGCTGCGAGTAAAAGAGCAACAAGTACCGATTGCTACAAAAATGGTGCACAGGCGGCAGTATCGCACCAACAGGGATTCTTTGCTCCCCATTCATAAGTTAATTCGTCAACTAGAGAGCCAGGGAGTGATCAGCAAAACTCACTCGCCTTTTAACAGCCCCATATGGCCAGTGCGTAAAGCCAGTGGAGAATGGAGGCTGACGGTGGACTACCGTGGCCTGAATGAAGTCACACCCCCACTGAGTGCTGCTGTGCCGGACATGTTAGAACTCCAGTATGAACTGGAGTCAAAAGCGGCCAAATGGTATGCCACCATTGACATTGCTAATGCCTTCTTTTCCATCCCTTTGGCCAAAGAATGTAAGCCACAGTTTGCTTTCACCTGGAGGGGCATTCAGTATACCTGGAACCGTTTGCCCCAGGGGTGGAAACACAGCCCGACCATTTGCCATGGGTTGATCCAAACTGTACTGGAACAGGGCAGTGCTCCTGAGCACCTGCAGTACATTGATGACATCATTGTGTGGGGTGATACAGCAGAAGAAGTCTTTACAAAGGGAGAGTGAATGATCCAAATTCTTCTGAGTGCTGGTTTTGCTATTAAGCGAAGCAAAGTGAAAGGACCTGCCCAGGAGATTCAGTTCCTAGGTATAAAGTGGCAAGATGGCCGTCGTCACATCCCGACAGATGTGATCGACAAAATCACTGCCATGTCTCCACCCACTAGCAAAAGAGAGACACAATCTTTTCTGGGTGCAGTGGGCTTTTGGAGAATGCATGTTCCAAACTACAGCATCATTGTAAGCCCCCTTTATCATGTGACGCGAATGAGAAATGAGTTTACATGGGGCCCTGAGCAGCAGCAGGCTTTTGAACAGATTAAACAGGAGATAGCCCGTGCCGTGGCCCTAGGGCCAGTACGGACAGGACAAGGTATAAAGAACATCCTCTATACCGCTGCTGGAGAGAACGGTCCCACTTGGAGTTTGTGGCAAAGAGCCTCAGGAGAGACACGAGGCCGACCCCTGGGATTCTGGAGTCGGGCGTACAGGGGGTCGGAAGAGGGCTACATTCCAACTGAGAAGGAGATCTTAGCTGCTTATGAGGGGGTTCGGGCTGCTTCTGAAGTAGTCGGTACTGAAACACAGCTTCTTCTGGCACCTCGACTGCCAGTGCTGAACTGGATGTTTAAAGGAAAGGTTCCCTCCACCCATCATGCCACTGATGCCACCTGGAGTAAGTGGATTGCACTGATAACACAACGAGCACGGATGGGGAACCTCAGCCGTCCAGGAATCCTAGAGGTCATCATGGACTGGCCTGAAGGTAAAAAGTTTGGAACACCACCAGGAGAAGAAGTATCACGTGCTAAAGAAGCCCCACCATACAATGAACTACCAGAGAACGAAAAGAAATATGCCCTGTTCACAGATGGATCGTGTCGTATTGTGGGAAAGCATCGCAGATGGAAATCTGCTGTGTGGAGCCCCACACGACAAGTTGCAGAGGCCACTGAAGGGAAAGGTGAATCAAGCCAATTTGCAGAGGTAAAGGCTGTCCAACTGGCCTTAGATGTTGCTGAGCGGGAGAGGTGGCCAGTGCTCTATCTTTATACTGACTCATGGATGGTGGCAAATGCCTTATGGGGATGGTTACAGCAGTGGGAGCAAAATAACTGGCAAAGAAGGGGTAAACCTATTTGGGCTGCTGAACTGTGGAAAGACATTGCTGCCCGAACAAAGAATATGGTTGTAAAAGTGCGCCATGTAGATGCTCATGTGCCCAAGAGTCGGGCTACTGAAGAACAGCAAAACAACCATCAGGTAGACCGAGCTGCCAGAATTGAGGTGGCTCAAATAGACCTGGACTGGCAGAACAAGGGTGAATTATTTCTAGCATGGGCCTTCGATGGGCCTTCGATGGGCCCATGAGACCTCAGGTCATCAAGGGAGAGATGCAACATACAAATGGGCTAGAGACCGAGGGGTGGACTTAACTATGGATGCCATTGCACAGGTTATTCATAACTGTGAAACATGTGCCATCATCAAACAAGCCAAGAGGATGAAACCTCTCTGGGAGGAAGGGCGATGGCAAAAGTACAAATATGGGGAGGCATGGCAGGTTGATTATATCACCTTGCCACGATCTCGCAATGGTAAGCATTATGTGCTTACTATGGTGGAGGCAACCACTGGGTGGCTTGAAACATATGCAGTACCCCATGCTACCACCCGAAACACCATACTGGGTCTTGAGAAACAAGTCCTGTGGCGACACGGCACCCCAGAAAGGATTGAGTCAGATAATGGGACTCATTTCAAAAATTCTCTTGTAAATACTTGGGCCAAAGATCACGGCATTGAGTGGATTTACCATATTCCCTATCATGCACCAGCCTCTGGTAAAATTGAACGATACAATGGATTGTTAAAAACGATGCTAAAAGCACTGGGTGGCGGAACATTTAAGCACTGGGAGAAGCATTTGGCAGAAGCCACCTGGTTAGTCAATACCAGAGGATCTATCAATCGTGATGGTCCTAACCAATCCAGTTCCCTACATACCATAGAGGGAGATAAAGTCCCTGTTGTACATGTAAAGAACATGTTAGGAAAGGCAGTTTGGGTTCTACCAGCTTCTGGAAAGGGCAAACCTCTCCGTGGTACAGTTTTTGCTCAGGGACCAGGATCCACATGGTGGGTAATGCAGAAGAATGGGGATGTCCAATGTGTACCACAAGGAAACTTGATGCCGGGGGAGCGCAGTCAGTAATTCTATGTATATATGTATACCCATGTGTGTGTAATGCATTTTAATCATTTTTTGTTTGTTTGTATATATATGTGTATATATTTTAAGCATGATGTAACGATGTAGAATAAGGGGTGGAATGTCATGGTTCTATGTTTTTGTTTTTGTTTTGCCTTTTTTATGGTTTCAGTATTCCACATCAAAACATCATGTAGCGTACGGGGCATTAAAGTGTCACTGCCCCAATTCCAAGTACCTATCCCTGTACATTACAGAAGTCACGGGATCTGACCCTTCCGGGTGGGGGGGGCGCTCTCTTGCTGCCTTGCAGTGGGTGCTGGAGGGTGCTTTCCTAGCCGTTCCAAGCTTTTCAGGTTTGAATCAGTCCCGGGAACTCTCTCTCTCTTATCTTGTCTGATTTATTAATCTCAATTGCAATTAAATTGTACATATTGTGTTATCTTGTATTCCAATATTATAGTAAAATAAGTTTTCCTCCATAGATTGTTGCCGCTGCTCTTTTCCTCCCTTCCTTCCTTCCCATTTTTGTGGGACTGGGGTGGGGGGGGGAGGGCAGAGGCCTGTCGCCCCTGTCACGGACATAGATTGATCTGGTCAAATCCGTGACA
>NW_024969398.1:0-1571 GCF_019238085.1 Lagopus leucura | reverse complement strand
GTTACAAGATCACATTTCACTGTTCCTCGAAGTGAAATAAATGGTGTTTCATTGATGTGTTCATCAGACTAAGCAGTCCCCTGTGGAATGCTGAACTTAGTACTTGTTATCGAGACTTTTATGAGATCACAGGTTACACATTTACTACACAGCAAATACCTTGTTGCAGGATCAAAAATTATGGTATAGCACAGACAGCTCAAAGAGCACAGGGCTGTTGCTGTTGCTTCAGAGCTGCCCGGAGTTTTCTTGCAGTGCAGCTCTGCCACATTTCTGCAGGAATGGCCCTGCTGCTTCCTTCTCATCCACAAGTCTCAGTGTCACTGCTTCTGTTGCTGCCCGTACTCAGCTTGGCTTCTAGGCAGTTTCACCCTGAGGGAGGCTATTAGAAGAACAGAGCCACATGGATCTATTCCTGCTTCCTTCTAGAGTCACACACCACTATTCCACCAAAATGAACAGGTACAGTATAGCAGGTGGGAGCAGTGGCACCACCCACCCATGGACTTGGTTGAACTCCAGTGCTGGCTATCAAGCCTTTAATCAAACCAATGATTAAACATTTACCACACAGCAATTACATTATAGAAGGATCACAATCTACGGCATAGAGCAGACAGCTCAAAGAGCACAGGGCTGTTGCTGTTGCTTCAGAGCTGCCTGGAGTTTTCTTGCAGTGCAGCTCTGCCACATTTCTGCAGGAATGGCCCTGCTGCTTCCTTCTCATCCACAAGTCTCAGTGTCGCTGCTTCTGCTGCTGTCCGTGCTCAGCTTGGCTGCAGGTGGGAAGCTGCTGGTGGTGTTTGTGGATGGCAGTCCCTGGTTCAGTGCGCTGGAAATGTTTGAAGTCCTGAAGCAGAAAGGACATGAAATAGTCGTCGTTGCCTCTGACAGCACTTTAAACATAAAGCCATCGGAGAATTTTATCCTGAAAACCTATCGTGTTGACTTCCCACAAGATGGGATGGATAGCAGTTTTGACATATTTTTAAAGGATCTATTTGAAGAAGGATCATTTCTGGAAAGATTTTTAAAAGTACGAGAAAATATTAGAAAAGTCTCTGAGTCAACCATCATATCCTGTGAACAGTTACTGCACAATGCAGAACTTATCAGATATCTCGAGGAGAGTAACTTTGATGCTCTCTTAACGGACCCCGTACTGCCCTGTGGAGCAATACTGGCCGAGCACCTTTCCATCCCTTCTGTGTATTTCATGATGTTAATACCATGTGGATTAGATTTTGAGGCCACCCAGTGTCCCAGTCCCCCTTCATATGTTCCCAGGGCATTTTCAGACCATACAGATCACATGAACTTCCTCCAGCGTGTGAAGAATGTCATCTTTGACACCTCCAATCTCTTTCTTTGTGACTTCATTTTTAAACCATTTGAAAAACTGGCTTCTGAGTTCCTTCAGCGAGATGTGACTGTACGTGATCTCTTAGGCAAGGCTTCCGTATGGCTTCTGAGGTTTGACTTTGTGCTAGAATATCCAAGACCATTGATGCCCAACATGATTGCAATTGGAGGAGTAAACTGTGCTCACAAGCAGCTCTCTCAGGTGGGTT
>NW_024969397.1:770-1530 GCF_019238085.1 Lagopus leucura | reverse complement strand
TTATGGGGTTATGGGGTCGGGGGGGGCATCTATGGGGTCTGGGGGGGTTTATGGGGTCTAGGGGGGGGTTATGGGGTTTGGGGGGGGTTATGGGTTTTATGGGGTTATGGGGTGGAGGGGGGGCATCTATGGGGTCAATGGGGAGATTGGGGTCATTGGGGTCAATGGGGTCAAAGGGGTCAATGGGGGTCAGTGGGGTCAATGGGGAGATTGGGATCAATGGGGTCAATGGGGAGATTGGGGTCAATGGGGGTTATGGGGTCAGGGGGGGGTTATGGAGTTTATGGGGTTATGGGGTCGGGGGGTGCATCTATGGGGTCAATGGGGAGATTGGGGTCAGTGGGGACATTGGGGTCATTGGGGTCAATGGGGGTCAATGGGGACATTGGGGTCTTTGGGGTCATTGGGGTCAATGGGGGTCAATGGGGACATTGGGGTCATTGGGGTCAATGGGGAGATGGGGTCAATGGGGGTCAATGGGGACATTGGGGTCAATGGGGGTCAATGGGGGTCAATGGGGACATTGGGGTCATTGGGGGTCAATGGGGGTCAATGGGGACATTGGGGTCAATTGGGGTCAATGGGGGTCAATGGGGACATTGGGGTCAATGGGGGTCAATGGGGGTCAATGGGGACATTGGGGACATTGGGGTCATTGGGGTTATTGGGGTCAATGGGGGTCAATGGGGACATTGGGGTCAATGGGGGTCAATGGGGACATTGGGGTCATTGGGGTCAATGGGGTCAATGGGGGTCAATG
>NW_024969397.1:0-760 GCF_019238085.1 Lagopus leucura | reverse complement strand
TTATGGGGTTATGGGGTCGGGGGGGGCATCTATGGGGTCTGGGGGGGTTTATGGGGTCTAGGGGGGGGTTATGGGGTTTGGGGGGGGTTATGGGTTTTATGGGGTTATGGGGTGGAGGGGGGGCATCTATGGGGTCAATGGGGAGATTGGGGTCATTGGGGTCAATGGGGTCAAAGGGGTCAATGGGGGTCAGTGGGGTCAATGGGGAGATTGGGATCAATGGGGTCAATGGGGAGATTGGGGTCAATGGGGGTTATGGGGTCAGGGGGGGGTTATGGAGTTTATGGGGTTATGGGGTCGGGGGGTGCATCTATGGGGTCAATGGGGAGATTGGGGTCAGTGGGGACATTGGGGTCATTGGGGTCAATGGGGGTCAATGGGGACATTGGGGTCTTTGGGGTCATTGGGGTCAATGGGGGTCAATGGGGACATTGGGGTCATTGGGGTCAATGGGGAGATGGGGTCAATGGGGGTCAATGGGGACATTGGGGTCAATGGGGGTCAATGGGGGTCAATGGGGACATTGGGGTCATTGGGGGTCAATGGGGGTCAATGGGGACATTGGGGTCAATTGGGGTCAATGGGGGTCAATGGGGACATTGGGGTCAATGGGGGTCAATGGGGGTCAATGGGGACATTGGGGACATTGGGGTCATTGGGGTTATTGGGGTCAATGGGGGTCAATGGGGACATTGGGGTCAATGGGGGTCAATGGGGACATTGGGGTCATTGGGGTCAATGGGGTCAATGGGGGTCAATG
>NW_024969396.1:0-4101 GCF_019238085.1 Lagopus leucura | reverse complement strand
ACAAGCCCAGCTCCCTCAGCCTGTCTTTGTAGGGAGGTGCTGCAGCCGTCTGAGCATCTCTGTGGCTCCTCTGGACCCTCTCCAACAAGAACAGGACGCTCTCCTCTGGTCCTTTCCAACCCAGGCCCTTCTGGTTCCAGCACCTTTAAGACCTGCTCCAACCTGAGCCATGCTGTGACTCTATGGATGTCTGGGAAGGATGGTGCTGGGGCCGACTCCGGGTATCACCACACAGCAGTCACTGAATGCTTTTGTGGGTAAGGCTGTGACAGAGCCCTGAGAGCAGCAGGTCACCCCACCTGCTTAAGAGATGGCCTTGTTGGCACAGAGCTCCTGTCTCAACAGAGTAAGAACATACAGATGGGTGATTTCATACATCAGGGCCATTGATCCACTGTACTGGGCTTATACATAGAAAAAAAACCCTTAAAAAAAAAAAAAGTATACTAATAAGCCTGGAAAATAGATGCATTAAACTCACAGAAAGCAGTCCTTGCTTAACCTACCTCTTAAAGATGGAAGTGGCCAAACAAAGCCTTGCAGCTGGCAGCCCCTACCTGCCCTGCACAACCACGGCCCCCAGCAGCGAGCAGCGCTGCTCCGCGCTCAGCCGACTCAGCACACTTTTGTTTCAGCACATAGTTGGAGCATTGCACAGCGACCGCCTGGTCACCACGATGAGATCATTCCCAGCAGCAGGCTTGCTCAAAAAGCTGCTTGTTACACACTGCTGTGCTGCTGGAAGTTAGCGAGCTTCAGTCTGTGAGGCAGTAGGAGAGACGTTTCCTGGGAAGGGTCGTCAGTCAGAGAACGTCGTCTTAATAGGAAGTATTTCTTATTCCTACCTCCTTAGATTTTACAACACATATGAACACATTTACAATTTTTAGGCAAATTATTGGTTTAAATAGGATGACTTCTGACTCCAAGAATCAGAGGAGCTTTGTGGTTTCACAGACTCATAGAACGGCCTGGGTTGCAAAGGAGCACGATGCTCATCCAGCTCCAACCCCTGCTGTGTGCAGGTCGCCAACCAGCAGCCCAGGCTGCCCAGAGCCACATCCAGCCTGGCCTTGAATGCCTGCAGGGATGGGGCATCCACAGCCTCCTTGGGCAATCAATCCTAAAGACAAAAGCCAGAACCCACGGTTGGCCTAGCTGATCTTAATGGTCTTTTCCCACCTCGATGAGTCTTGGATTCTATGACTCCCAGCACCTGGACACTGGCTTTCGACCCTCCTTCCAGCTCTCCACTGTCCTGTTACTGCAATCACAAAGACCTCCCATCTCAGCCATGAAAAGCCAAAGAAAAATGGATGCAGAATTAAAGTTAGCTACTGCATAGAGCACAACTAAAACAAACCAAGGTGCAGCAGCATCTGTTAACAGCTGGATCACAGCAATGAAGAGCAAAGATGAACACCTAGAAGACACACAGTAGTTAGGAATCGAAAGAACCTTGGCTTGCACCCCACAGACCAATGGACTGCACAGCTCTCAGGGCACAGCCTGTCTGTCCCCAGCCCATCAGAAAGAAGCACAGATGCTTCAGGAAGTTTTGCCCCATGGCTGCTTTGTCCCTCCTCTCACCCAAACATCTGCTGCTGCAGCTCACCCACACGGAGCCTTTCAGCCTCAGCCAGAAGGAATGAATGAGTCACTTCATTAACCTCCAGCTTACACAAAAGAGATGTGGAAGCAGAAGGCCTTCCATCAGAGCAGTGAGCATCTCAAACAACTTTAAAAAGAAAGAATGACGCTACCAGAAGTCACCTAGTAAAAACTAGCTGAGAGAGACCGACCCACCGGCAGGTTAGAAGTACAGGAACTGAGCCCCTTCTGCGAAATCAAGCATCCCCTCAATTCTCATCTCCCTCTCAGTACTATGTTTAAATGCAATACGCAGAGCTTTCATCCCAAACTCGTGGCCCCTGGACTTTGAAAGACTGAAGGAGAAGCTCTCAGAGGAGATAAGCAGCGATATGGAGCAGTCAGCACTGCGGCTCTGATAAGCAGTGCTGGAGGACAAAGGTAGCAGCAAACAGCACAGAAACAACACCGCCTTCATTCGGAGCTGTGTTTCCTCCCTAACATCAGCAGACTGCTCGCCTCCTATGAATGAAAGGCATTTTGCAAACAGCAGAGACTGCAAAGCAAACAGGCTGAGATGACAGCACGCAGCCTCGTGGGCCGGGCCAGCTCCCATCTGACCTGCAGCCATCCCCCCTTCTGTGCTCACCTCCCCGTGCTGCAGCAGTGGGCAGGCAGCTCACTGATCTTCAGAAGTCAAAGCAATCAGTGGTTCCTTGTCTCACCCCACTCCTCCGCCGTTGTGCTGAACTAATGGCTTATATTCCCCCCTCCCCAACACATTCCATTTCCTCCCCTGATGCAGCATTTTTTTTCTGCCCCCCATCCCACTAATAAAAGGTTAGGCCTGAATTTCCTGCACTCCTGCTGCTTTAAGCAGCGTGCTGGAAGGGACGCAGCTCTGCCCTCTGGCACTGGCCTCTCTTTGTGACCACCAACAGCTCCCAGCTCAGCCCTCAGCTCATCTTGCTTCAATAGCCAGACCCAGTCACCTTTTATTTGAAAATTAATTTAACTTCAGGACAAATCAGGGCAAGAAGGTCACTGTGTAAGTGACTCTGTAACTCGGGACGTTGTCTCCCTCTGACTGCGTGCATTAAAGATTTAGCACGGAGAGCAGAGCTCCTCGCACCTATCTGTGCAGGCTGAGTAAGACACTGAAACAGAAGCACTCCCTGATCCTCACTCTTCTGTTCCAGAGGATCGGTGACAACTCTGTTTATACCTTATTCCTTATTCACACTGTGTAAGTTGTGAGGTTTCTTTTATGCACTGCTAAAACTGTTTGGAAAAGCAGGAAAGCGTGGCTGCACGGCTCTACAAAGACGCCGCCAGCAGTGTCAGCACAGGTCACCCACTGCTGTGCCCCCTTTGTGCCACCCTCTCAAATCTGCAAGTTAATCACTGTGCTGAATGTGCTCACTGGAATAGAGTGAGGGAAACTCCCCCTGGAACGGCTGGGATGTGAAGGATCTGTAACACATCACGCCTCACTTCTCCCTCCTCTCCGCGTTCAGCAAATTCACATTTCTGCCATTAAATCAATGGCCAAAAGTGAAAGTGCTGATTGGGGTGGACGCCTCCTGCAAAAGTAGATAAGAACAAACCTACTTAAATCCTGTACAGATTTTCAGGGCGAGTTTTGTACTGTGTAATTTTCTGTTCAGTTCACGTCCAGCCATAGGATTACATCAGCACCCCAAACGGTATTAGGAGATGGAGAGCTTGCCAGAGAAGTTCATTTGGGAAATGTAACAGTCACAGTCAGCATATTTCACTGCTGGAAAGAAGAAAAAAAAGAAAGGCTACGGATAAATTGCATACAGGGAAAATAAACATACCCAGATCCAGGGGAAGAAAAAGTTCTCCTCTGATCAACTTTCAGCATTTGCAGTTAGGATCAGAGGGGGTGGCAGGAACCAGGTGCCAGGAGCTGCGGGGCTGTGCGATGGCTGTGGCACTCAGGTCCTGCCAGCAGGGTGATCCCACAGCTCTGCTGCAGCCTCAGTGGGTCTGTGCTCTCACTGCAATAGCTGAGGGCTTCTCCTGCTCACTCCGTGCTCCTCCCAGTCCCCAAACAGCTCCTTTAGGAGAAGGCTGACAAAGGATTTCAGAAGAGGAAGGGAAGGTCTCAGCAAACGGCTCCAGGAGGGGCAGCCAGCTCCTGTGAGCTCAGGCTTTAAAAGCTGTACTTCTCAAACTGAGCTCCAGGCGTGGACTTACTGCACTCAGACACCAGTCCTTCACTTCTATGCAGAACAAAATAAAGCAGTGCCCATATCACACTGCCATTCAGGGATTCCCACGTCCATGGAGCTCACCAGCACACCTGAGCTCTGCCAGAAGCTCAGACCAGCTGCCCTTGGGCCATGCTACAGATCACAGAATGGCTTTGGTTAAAGATCATCCAGTCCCAACCCCCTGCCGTAGGGGCTGAACCTCAAATCAGGCAGAAATCAGGGCACCTGGAGAAGAGAAGCTGCGGGGTGACCTGAGTGCAGCCTGCAGTGC
>NW_024969395.1:0-2329 GCF_019238085.1 Lagopus leucura | reverse complement strand
CTCATCTGTAGGGGCACAGGTGAAGGCAATTCACCTGTGTGACCGGATGGGCGGAGCCTGGCTGCGCCTCTCCTGGACCGCATTTAAGGACTGGCTGCCACTGGGGAAGGATCTCTGCTGTGGTGTTGTGACTTTTGTTGTTGGTGGTCCACATCAGAACATCATGTAAAATAACAGGGGATCAAGAGTTCCTGTTCTGGTTCTGTAGACAGCTGTTTTTGGGCATTTTGGGTTTGCAAAGAAGAGGAGAGGAACAGTGTTTCCAGAGAACTTGGTGCACAAAGGAAGAAAGATGGAGCTCCAGGTAGGACAACAGCTGCTCTACCTCTCACTGACTTGCTCTCTCTTGATTTGCTGTAGAGGAAAGCATCTGCTTCCCTCCTACGTGCAGGAAATGTCGTATTATTGAGGAGGAAAGGTGGCATTTTCTGGTGGCAAAAAGGTGTATTTTCAGGTAGGAAAGGCAGTATTTTTGGGGGTGGAAAATGGCCTGTTTTGAGAGAGAGAGGGTGGTGTTTTTGAGGTGGAAAATGGTGTACATTAGGGGAAGAAAGGTGATATTTTTAGGTATGGAAATGGCATATTTTAGCAGGGGAAATGAAGTAATTTTGGGTGGAAAAGGGGATGTTTTAGGGGAGGAAAGGCCGTATGTTTGTTGAGGAGAACGGCTAATTTTTTTGGAGGAAAAAGGTGAATTTTAGGGAAGGAAAAATAGTATTTTTGGGGTGGAAGAAGGTGATATTTTTGAGTTAGAAAATGGTGGCATTTTTTGAGTGGAAAATGTTATTTTGGGGCAGAAAATGGCATATTTGGGGGGAGGAAATGTGGTATTTTTGGGTGGAAAATGGCATGTTTTAAGTAAGGAAAAGCAGTATTTTTTGAAAGGAACAGTGATTCTTTGGGGGTGCAAAGTGCTGTATTTTACAGGAGGAAAAGCAGTATTTTTGGGGTGGAAAATGGCAAATTTTGGGGAAGGAAAGGCAGTATTATTTGAGTGGAAAAAGTTATATTTCTGGGTTGGAGAATGCTGTATTTTAGGGGTGTCAAGGTGGTATTTCTGGGGTGGACGTCATGGTTCTATGTTTTTTTTTTTTTCGTTTGTTTCTGGGTTTCAGTATTCCACATCAAAACATCATGTAGCATACGGCGCATTAAAGTGTCACTGCCCCAATTCCAGGTACTTATCCCTGTACATTACAGAAGTCACGGGATCTGGCCCTTCCGGGTGGGGGGGGGGGGGGGTGCTCTCTTGCTGCCTTGCAGTGGGTGCTGGAGGGTGCTTTCCTGGCCATTCCAAGCTTTTCAGGTTTGAATCGGTCCCGGGAACTCTCTCTCTCCTCTTGTCTGATTTATTAATCTCAATTTCAATTAAATTGTATTACACTTTGTTATCTTGTATTCCGATATTATAATAAAATAAGTTTTCCTCCACAGATTGCTGCCGCTGCTCTTTTCCTCCCTTCTTTCCTTCCCATTTTTTGTGGGACTGGGGTGGGGGGGAAGGGCAGAGGCCTGTCACCCCTGTCACAGACATAGATTGATCTAGTCAACTCCGTGACAGTGGAAAATGGTGACTTTCTAGGGAGGAAAGGCAGTATTTTGGGGGTGGATAATGGCATAAATTTGGGGTGGAAAAGTGATATTTCTGGGGTGTAAAATGGCATATTTTAGGGGAGGAAAGGTGGTATTTTTTTCAGTGTAAAATGGCCACTTGCAAAGCCTTGTGCAAACTGGAGTGCTGGAGGGGGTGGCAGGCTTTTGGGGCAAAAGCAACAAAGGGAGGGGCACAGAAAGGGGAAACAGGAATGGGAACTGGTTGGGGGGAGGAGGAGGGAAGGCAATGTGGCTGAAGTGTGGAAAATGGGATGGTGTGTCTGCACAGCAGGTGGAAGGGTGGTGGGCTGCACGCGTGTGTGTGGCACAGGGGGTGGAGCAGAGTGCAGTGGCCAGGTCCTCCCTGGGCAACATCAGGCAACAGCAGGAGCACTTGGAGCACTGCCTCCAACAAGAGCAGTGCGAGGATGGCAGCTTGGTGCTCTGAAGCTGCATAGGTTCTACTCTGGACCAGTAGTGGTGCAGCAGCTCATGGAATGTGTATAACCAAGATGTTATAATCACAATATAATTGTGTATAATCAATAGATATCAAGATGTTATAATCACAATATAATCAAGAGAGTAAGGCAAAGCAGACAACGATCACAAAAAGAGAATAAGTGGAAGAGCTTACCCTTGGGTTGAGCTCACCAGAAGACACCAAAAGAGGGGATCTCCAGAAGAGATCCTTCCCCTCTGGTAGCCAGCTCTTAAATAGGTCCAGGAGGGGTGG
>NW_024969394.1:695-2603 GCF_019238085.1 Lagopus leucura | reverse complement strand
AAAACCTCCATCTGATTTCACATTACTTACATACCAACTGTAATTGCTAAGTTGTTCTGAGTGGCCCACAGCCAAAGAAAATTTTACGTATTTTTCCTTTTCGTACATCTTCCTCAGTTTTGAAAGGCCTTTTCCATAGAATAACAAAGACTTCTGTGTTTCAGCACGTCCATCTGTTAAAAATTCGATAATTTAGCAGATCTGCCCCAAACCCATGGGGACATTGGGACTGCCCCAAACCCAGTGGACACTGGGACTGCCCCAAATCCAGGGGACATTGTCCCTATGGCGACACCAGGACCCAAACCTATGAGGACACTGGGACCCGAACCTAGAAGCAGGCCAAGACCCGAAAGTATGGGGACACCCAGAACCCAAACCTAAAAGCAGGCCAAGACCCCAACCTATGGGGACACCGGGATCTGAACCCACAGGGACACCAGGCCCTGAACCTACAAACAGGCCAAGACCCCAACCTATGGGGACACCTGGACTTGAACCTATGGGGATACTGGGTCACAAACCTACAAGCAGGCCAAGACCCGAACCTATGGGGGACACTGGGATCTGAAGCTGTGGGAACACTGGGACCTGAACCCACGGGGACACCAGGACCTGAACCTACAAGCAGGCCAAGACTTAGACCTATGGGGACACAGGGATCCAAACCCACAGGGACACTGGGACCCAAACCTATAAGCAGGCCAAGACCGAAACCTATGGGGACACCGGGACCTGAACCTATGGGGACACCAGGACCTGAACCTACAAGCAGGCCAAGACCTGAACCTGTGGGGACACTGGGACCCGAACCCACGGGGACTCAGGGACCCGAACCTACTAGCAGGTGTAGTCCCAAACCTATGGGGACACCAGGACCCAAACCTACAAGCAGGCCATGACCCGCACGTATTGGGACACCGGGACCCGAACTTACAAGGAGGCCAAGACCCAAACCTCTGGGGACACCGGGACCCGAACCCATGGGGACTCAGGGACCTGAACCCACAAGCAGGCCAAGACCTGGACCTGTGGGGACACCAGGAGCCAAACCTATAAGCAGGCCAAGACCCAAACCTATGGGGACACCGGGACCCGAACCTTTCAGGACAGTGGGACCCAAACCCATGGGGACACCGGGACCCGAACCTACAAGCAGGCCAAGACCTGAAACGAAGGGGACACTGGGAGCCAAACCTATGGGGACACCGGGGCCCAAATCTACAAGCTGGCCAAGACCCCAACCTATGGGGACACCAGGACTCGAACCTATGGGGACACCAGGACCTGAACCTACAAGCAAACCAAGACCCCAAACCTATGGGGACACTGGGACCCAAACCCAAAAGCAGGCCAAGACCCGAACGTATGGGGACAACCAGAACCTGAACCCAAAAGCAGGGCAAGACCTGAGCTTGTGGTGACACCAGGACCAGAACCTATAAGCAGGCCAAGACCCGAGCCTGTGGGGACACTGGGAGCCAAACCCACGGGGACCCAGGGACCCGAACCTACTAGCAGGCGTAGTCCCAAACCTATGGGGACACCGGGACCCGAACCTACTAGCAGGCGTAGTCCCAAACCTATGGGGACACCGGGACTCCAACCCGCAGGGCCGCCCCGCACCCCCGTACCTCGCTGCCCGGGGCCCGACGCCGCCTCTGAGGAGTCCTGGTCCGCATCGCGGTTCGGGTCCCGGCTCGGATCCGGGCTCGGGTCGCGCTCCAGCTCTCTGCTCGGCTCCCGCTCCGCACCGAGGTCCGGTTCCCGGCTGGGCTCCCGGCGCTGCACCTCCGACAGCCGCAGGTCCAGCGGCTGCTGCTGCTCCGCGGGCGGGGCGGGATCGGCCGTGCGGGAATCGGGGGAGGCCGGGGGGGAAGCGGCGCCGCGGAGCCACTCGGGGGGGCA
>NW_024969394.1:0-595 GCF_019238085.1 Lagopus leucura | reverse complement strand
GGGGGGGGCGGCGCCGGGAGCGCGCCGGGGGCGCCTGGGGGGGAGAATGGGCAGTGAGGGGGGAGCCTGGGGGGACGGGGGGGATTGGGATTGGGATGGGGGGATTGGGAATGGATTCTAAAGGGGTGCGATTGGGATTGGGATTGCGAATGGGAATGGATCATGATGGGGTGGGATTGGGATTGAGGTGGGGAGGTTGGGAATGGATTCTGATGAGGTGGGATTGGGATTGGGATGGGGGGGTTGGGAATGGATTCTGATGGGATGGGATTGGGATTGGGATTGGGATTGGGATTGGGGAAGGGGTTGGGATAGGGTGATGTACGGGCTGGATTAAAATCGGATTGGGAATGGGATGGGGATAGGATGGGGATGGGAAGGGATGGGATGGGATGGGATAGGTTTGGGGCAGTCTCAATGTCCCCATGGGTTTGGGGGAGTCCCAATGTCGCCCTGGGTTTGGGGCAGTCCCAATGTCCCCTGGGTTTGGGGAAGTGCCAATGTCCCCATAGGTTTGGGGCAGTCCCTGTGTCCCCATGGGTTTCGGGCACTCCCAATGTCCCCATAGGTTTGGGGCAGTCCCAATGTCCCATGG
>NW_024969393.1:928-1846 GCF_019238085.1 Lagopus leucura | reverse complement strand
CCATGGGTTTGGGGCCGTCCCAATGTCCTCTGGGTTTGGGGCAGTCCCAGTGTCCCCTTGGGTTTGGGGCAGTCCCAGTGTCCCCGTAGATTTGGGGAAGTCCCAGTGTCCCCTTGGTTTGGGGCAGTCCCAGTGTCCCCATAGGTTTGGGGCAATCCCAGTGTCCCCTGGGTTTGGGGCAGTCCCATTGTCCCCTGGGTTTGGGGCAGTCCCTGTGTCCCCATGGGTTTGGGGCAGTCCCAATGTCCCATGGGTTTGGGGCAGTCCGAATGTCCCCATGGGTTTATGGCAGTCCCAAGATCCCCCTGGGTTTGGGGCAGTCCCAGTGTCCCCATGGGTTTGGAGGAGTCCCAGTGTCCCCATGAGTTTGGGGCAGTCCCTATGTCCCCATAGGTTTGGAGCAGTCCCAGTGTCCCCATGGGTTTGGGGCATTCCCAATGTCCCCATGGTTTGGGGCAGTCCCAGCGTCCCATGGGTTTGGGGCAGTCCCATTGTCCCCATGGGTTTGGGGCAGTCCCAATGTCCCCATGGGTTTGGGGCAGTCCCATTGTCCTCATGGGTTTGGGGCAGTCCCAGTGTCCCCATGGGTTTGGGGCGGTCCCAATGTCCCCATAGGATTGGAGCAGTCCCAATGCCCCCATGGGTTTGGGGCAGTCCCAGTGTCCCCATGGGTTTGGGGCAGTCCCAATGTCCCCATAGGTTTGGGGCAGTCCCAGTGTCCCCATGGGTTTGGGGCAGCTCCAAAGTCCTCTGGGTTTCGGGCAGTAGCAATTTCCCCATGGGTTTGGGGCAATCCCAATGTCCCCATGGGTTTCGGGCAGTCCCAATGTCCCCCTGGGTTTGGGGCAGTCCCAGTGTTCCTGTGGGTTTGGGTCAGTCCCAATGTCCCCATTGGTTTGGGGCATTCTCAATGTCCCC
>NW_024969393.1:0-918 GCF_019238085.1 Lagopus leucura | reverse complement strand
CCATGGGTTTGGGGCCGTCCCAATGTCCTCTGGGTTTGGGGCAGTCCCAGTGTCCCCTTGGGTTTGGGGCAGTCCCAGTGTCCCCGTAGATTTGGGGAAGTCCCAGTGTCCCCTTGGTTTGGGGCAGTCCCAGTGTCCCCATAGGTTTGGGGCAATCCCAGTGTCCCCTGGGTTTGGGGCAGTCCCATTGTCCCCTGGGTTTGGGGCAGTCCCTGTGTCCCCATGGGTTTGGGGCAGTCCCAATGTCCCATGGGTTTGGGGCAGTCCGAATGTCCCCATGGGTTTATGGCAGTCCCAAGATCCCCCTGGGTTTGGGGCAGTCCCAGTGTCCCCATGGGTTTGGAGGAGTCCCAGTGTCCCCATGAGTTTGGGGCAGTCCCTATGTCCCCATAGGTTTGGAGCAGTCCCAGTGTCCCCATGGGTTTGGGGCATTCCCAATGTCCCCATGGTTTGGGGCAGTCCCAGCGTCCCATGGGTTTGGGGCAGTCCCATTGTCCCCATGGGTTTGGGGCAGTCCCAATGTCCCCATGGGTTTGGGGCAGTCCCATTGTCCTCATGGGTTTGGGGCAGTCCCAGTGTCCCCATGGGTTTGGGGCGGTCCCAATGTCCCCATAGGATTGGAGCAGTCCCAATGCCCCCATGGGTTTGGGGCAGTCCCAGTGTCCCCATGGGTTTGGGGCAGTCCCAATGTCCCCATAGGTTTGGGGCAGTCCCAGTGTCCCCATGGGTTTGGGGCAGCTCCAAAGTCCTCTGGGTTTCGGGCAGTAGCAATTTCCCCATGGGTTTGGGGCAATCCCAATGTCCCCATGGGTTTCGGGCAGTCCCAATGTCCCCCTGGGTTTGGGGCAGTCCCAGTGTTCCTGTGGGTTTGGGTCAGTCCCAATGTCCCCATTGGTTTGGGGCATTCTCAATGTCCCC
>NW_024969392.1:3072-12102 GCF_019238085.1 Lagopus leucura | reverse complement strand
AGCCTTCTATTTATTCTCTTTTGTTACCATAGTCTACTTTGCCTAACTCTCTTGTTCGTTTTGTGATTATAACAGCCTAATATTCTTTGATTATACACTTGGCGAGCCAGGCAGGTCAAATATACTGAAAGTTACATCATGTCTTTTCTTTGGAATTTCTATAAATGGGTCAAGGGGGAGAACAGTACTCTTCTAGAAAAAATGATTCCAGGGCAGATCCCAGGATTTGTGGGATCCCCCTTTTATGAGCTAACAGTTATCATTGAGAAATGGGGTCCCTTATGTGTTATGGGTAATATCTCCCCATATCGCATGACAGATTACTTTCAGGGACTTAGCAAGGATGTGCTCATCACTAAAGAAAGACAATTGGCTGCCTCCACAGTGGCGTGGCCACTATTAAGTGCCTTAAATCATGCGGAAATAAGAAATAATACTTTAGAAAATGAAAACCAACTTTTAAAAGACGGTATTGAAAAACTAGAGCAAGAACTTGGCGTAGTGTTTTGGTGAATGACCCAGAAATAGCCAAGTTGGCCACCATGACTGTCCATCCTGCTCTCAGACTGAGGTTATATGTGGGTAATCAATATCGTGATGAAAACCATTCCATAATAGAATGGTTAATGGCGGCCTGCCGTATGGTATGGCCGAATAAATCGGACATACCTTTACATACAGGTATGTGGTCCTCCATGGAGGACCTTCAAAATTACATCCGTGAACTGGGTGTAACAGAAGCTATCTATGATAACACATCTGATGGCCCTGATATGGTTAAATTTTCGGCAGGGATGAGAGATTTAATTTTACAGCAAGCTCCCTCCCATCTCTACGGCACCCTAGTCTCCATATTAAATCCCCTTGTAGCCTCAGAAGCCGTAGTCCAGCAGGCTGCCCAGTTAGTTGCTGACTTGGGAGAAACAGAACGCCTGCAGACTAGGCGCAATATTCGGTTTTTGGAGGAAGCAGAGGTCCTGCCGGTAAGTAAAACCAGAATGCCGGCTACTCGAGCTCCTCGATCAGGATCCATAAGGGTATCCCGAAAACAAATGTTTAATGATTTAATTTGGGCTGGGGTCCAATTTGCTAAGATCGACCGCCAGCCCAACCACGTCCTTCTCCAGCTCTGGAGACAACTAAAGGGCAATCAAAAATTCCAGAACAACCCTAAGAAATCAAGGGTGAGTGTTATAGAGAGGGTACCAAAAACAACATGGAACCTAGAAGATTTCATTGTTCCAAATAGGAAAAAAAAAAAAAAAGCCACCTCAGGTGTCTCAGGCCATGATGCCTGAGCCACCTGAAGCAAAAGAATTGGCCATAGAACAATTCATGGAGTGACAAGGGATGTTAGTCCCTGTAGGGCCTCCAGACGGGACTGGAGGCCCTATGTAGAATGAACGATTCATTGGTCCTGAAAAAATATTCAGAGAGTTATGGCATTGGTGGACTCGGGAGCAGAAACATCAATTATCTATGGAGATCCGAGGAAATTTGATGGGGACAGAGTGACGATTGGTGGTTTTGGGGGACAGACTATTCCTGTCACCCAAACATGGTTAAAATTGGGGGTTGGGCATCTCCCACCCCGGGAGTACAAGGTGTCTATTGCCCCAGTCCAAGAATACATCCTGGGCATAGATATTCTGTGGGGTCTGGCTCTCCAGGCAACTGTGGGAGAGTTCAGACTTCAACAGAGATGTATCAGTGTCCAGGCGGTGCAGGCAATATTAAGAGGCCATGCGAAACATGGGCCTGTTTGCCTGCCGAAACTGCGCTGGATTACTAATGTCAGACAGTATAGACTCCCGGGTGGGCAAGATGAAATATTGAGAACGGTGCAGGAATTAGAGAAAGTGGATATTATAAGACCTGCACACAGCCCGTATAACTCCCCCATATGGCCAGTGCGAAAGTCAGATGGCACATGGAGGATGACAGTAGATTACAGAGAATTAAATAAGGTCACGCCGCCTATTCATGCGGCCGTACCCAATATTGCCTCCCTAATGGACACATTGAGTAGGGAGATAAAAACCTATCGTGTCCTAGATCTAGCAAATGCATTCTTCAGTATCCCAATTGCTGAGGAATCGCAAGATTTGCATTTATGTGGGGAGGCAGGCAGTGGACCTTTCAGGTCCTACCACAGGGGTACGTGCATTCACCAACGCATTGTCACAATCTAGTGGTGCGTGACCTGGCTGATTGGAGAAAACCTGATGATGTTAACCTGTATCATTATATTGATGATCTCCTGTTGACATCCGACTCACTGGAGGCAGTAGGACAGGCGGCAAATTCATTAACTGCCTATTTACAACAGAGGGGATGGGCTATAAATCCCCAAAAGGTGCAAGGTCCAGGCCTGTCTGTAAAATTCCTGGGGGTGGTTTGGTCAGGAAAGACCGAAGTGCTACCCAGTGCTGTTATAGATAAGGTTCAGGCGTTCCCAGTCCCTACAACATCAAAGCAGCTGCAAGAGTTTCTAGGTATATTGGGTTACTGGTGTTCCTTTATACCTCACCTAGCGCAGCTGCTAAGGCCACTATACAGACTCACAAAAAAGGGGCAGCTGTGGGACTGGGGGAACAAACAGGATGCTTTCCAACAAGCGAAACTGGCAGTTAAACAAGCCCAGGCATTGGGTATATTCGATCCTACCCTCCCTGCTGAGTTGGATGTTCATGTAACTCAAGACAGCTTCGGCTGGGGCCTGTGTCAACGCCAGAGCTCTGTTTGGACCCCCATTGGTTTCTGGTCTCAGGTTTGGCATGGAGCAGAAGAAAGATACAGTATGATTGTTTTTCAATCATTTATATTGAAAAACAGTTATTGGCTGCCTATTCGGCATTACAGGCAGTAGAGCCAATAACTCAAACAGCTGCAGTTATAGTCAAGACCACTCTGCCAATTCAAGGGTGGGTGAAAGATCTGACCCACCTTCCTAAGACAGGGGTGGCCCAAGCACAAACAGTGGCACGATGGGTCGCCTATCTCAGCCAAAGGAGCAGTCTGTCTTCATCACCCTGGAAAGAAGAACTCCAGAAGATCCTAGGCCCAGTGTCATGTCACAGTGATGCACCAAAAGAAATACTGGTCGCTCCACCAGAGAAGAGTCCTGTTCAGGAGGGAAAATATCCTGTCCCTGAAGATGCCTGGTACACAGATGGGTCCAGCAAGGGCAACCCGAGCAAGTGGAGAGCAATAGCATACCATCCTTCCACTGAGACAATCTGGTTCGACAAGGGGGATGGTCAGAGCAGCCAATGGGCAGAACTGCGAGCCGTGTGGATGGTTATGACCAAAGAACCCGGTGATGGTATCCTGGACATCTGCACAGATAGTTGGGCTGTGTACCGGGGGCTCACTCTTTGCATTGCACAGTGGGCCACCCAGGAATGGACTATCCACGCCCGACCGATCTGGGGCAAAGACGTGGTTAGATATATGGAATACTGTCACACACAGGACTGTACGTGTCTACCATGTTTCTGGTCACCAGCCCCTACAGTCACCGGGAAACAATGAAGCCGACACATTGGCCCGAGTTCGATGGATTGAGAATTCACCATCTGAGAACATCGCCCGCTGGTTACATCAGAAGCTACGGCATGCTGGACAAAAGAGAATGTGGGCAGCTGCTAAAGCATGGGGACTGCCCATACAACTATCTGATATCGTCCAGGCATGCCAGGATTGCGACGCTTGCTCCAAGATGAGTCCGAGATCGTTGCCCGAAGCAACAGCCCTAGGTAGTACAGTACTAGGTACTAGGAGACTAGGAGGTACTAGAGACTAGGAGTACTAACAGTACTAGGGGACACAATCCTCTCCAGCGATGGCAGGTCGATTACATCGGGCTCATTCCGAAGGGGCAAGATACACCCTGACCTGTGTCGACACTGCAAGTGGGCTACTGCAGGCCTATCCAGTACCGAAAGCAAACCAGGCATATACCATCAAGGCACTCACAAAACTGATGTACTGAGGAGGTTATCAAGAGTAGTCAGCATGGGTTAACCAGGGGGAGGTCGTGCTTAACCAATCTGGTAGCCTTCTATGATGTTGTCACTGGGTGGGTGCATGGGGGGAGAGCAGTGGATGTAGTCTACCTTGATTTCAGCAAGGCATTTGATACTGTCCCCCACGACATCCTTATAACAAAGCTGAGGAAGTGTGGGATAGATGAGTGGACAGTGGGGTGGGTTGAAAACTGGCTGACTGGCAGAGCACAGAGGGTCGCTGTTGGTGGTGCAGAGTCCAGTTGGAGGCCTGTAACTAGCGGTGTTCCTCAGGGGTCGGTGCTGGGTCCGGTCTTGTTCAACATCTTCATCAATGACCTTGATGAGGGGATAGTGGCCACCCTCAGCAAGTTTGCTGATGATACGAAGTTGGGAGGATTGGCTGACACGCCTGAAGGCCGTGCTGCCATTCAGCGAGACCTGGATAGGCTGGAGAGCTGGGCAGAAAAAAAACAGATGAGGTTTAACAAAAGCAAGTGTAGAGTCTTGCACCTGGGGAGGAATAATTGCATGCACCAGTACAGGTTGGGGGATGACCTGCTGGAGGGGAGCTCTGCGGAGAGAGACCTGGGTGTCCTGGTGGACGACAGGTTGGCCATGAGCCAGCAGTGTGCCCTTGTGGCCAAGAGGGCCAACGGCATCCTGGGATGCATTAAAAAGAGCGTGGCCAGCAGGTCGAGGGAGGTGATCCTCCCCCTCTACTCTGCCCTGGTGAGGCCTCATCTGGAGTACTGCGTCCAGTTCTGGGCTCCCCAGTACAAAAAAGACAGGGATCTGTTGGAAAGAGTCCAGCAGAGGGCCACAAATATGGTGAGGAGCCTGGAGCATCTCTCCTATGAAGAAAGGCTGAGTGAACTGGGTCTGTTCAGCCTTGAGAAAAGAAGACTGAGAGGGGACCTGATCCAGGTCTGTAAGTATCTAAGGTGTAGGGGGCAGAATGGCCAGGATGGACTCTTTTCAGTGGTGAATGGAGACAGGACAAGGGGAAATGGCCGGAAACTGCAGCATAGGAAGTTCCGCACAAATGTGCAAAGGATCTTCTTTACAGTGAGGGTGACGGAGCACAGAAACAGGCGGCCCAGGAAGGTTGTGGAGTCTCCTGCTCTGGAGATGTTGAAGACTCGCCTGGATGCCGACCTGTGCGACCTGGTTTAGGGAACCTGCTTTGGCAGGGGGGTTGGACTCGATGACCTCTGGAGGTCCCTTCCAACCCCTGTGATTCTGTGATATCTGCCTACGGGACACCTCAAGTAATTGAGAGTGACCAAGGGACTCATTTTACTGGTGCAACGATACAGTGCTGGGCAGAAGAAACTAACATCGAATGGTGATTCCACCTGCCATATAATCCAATGGGGGCAGGCCTCATCAAACGTTATAACGTATTCTTAAGGCTGCCCTGAAGACAGACTCCCAGTCCCTGCAGGGGTGGACGAAAAGACTGTATGAAACCCTGCGGGACCTGAATGAAAGACCTCGAGACGGCACACCCAGTGCCCTGAGAATGTTGCAGATGACATGGGCCACCCCGCTTAGCATCCAAATTATGGGCACTGATCATCAGGTAAGACCACAGATTAGTAATGAAAATAATCTTCTGCTCCCTGCCCCTGAGCATTTAGATCTGGGTACCCATAAAATAAAATGGCCCCGGAAGGTGCAGGTAGGACCCAAGTGGTGTGGTCTACTTGCCCCCTGGGGGAGACTGTTGGAGGTGGGAGGCTCAGCAGTCCCTCCAGTAATAGGTACATGGCCTACTGATATTGTGGTCAACACTGCGATCTTTATTGCTAAAGGGACCCCCATCGTGTCCCTGTGGCAGATCAGGACACCTCCTTTGGTGCCTGATATCGTTATGCAGCCGCAGACATCCGGCCAGAAGGTGTGGTACAGGCGGCCAGGACGTGCCCCAGTACAAGCGGAAGTGTTGACCCAGGATAGAAATACGGCCTGTATCTTGCCCTGGAGAGCAGACCTTCCCCTCCTGGTACCTGTGAAACATCTGTATGACTCCCCGTGAGTCTGTGAGCCTTCAGGACCACCAGAAGGAACAAAATGCCATCAAGCGTTCCAGTGTTGCTGTCAGATCACGTACAACACCCGGTGATGGTCTGCATGGGACTGATGGAACATAGAACGGACCTGCACCTCAGGACCTCATGCCTCCAGTCACATCATCGAGCACTGGCCCATAGAAGAGTATGGACATCCACTGATCATCACTCCTCTCGAATTGTACCAACACATGTTGCGATAAAATTGTATAAGTGTCGCGATATAGCGGATCTCTGTATTAGGGAAAGCTTACCCTTTAGTTAACCTGATCACTGGTTCACACTGTGAAGGGCTGGAGTGTATGGGAACTGCTGAGTCCCGGCCTGAACCTCTGATTGATCACCTGAGGCGAGCCGTGAGCCAGCCAGAGGAGCACAGGTGAAGGCAATTCAGCTGTGCTGCCAGGAGGGGTGGAGCCAGGCTGCACCCCTCCTAGACCTATTTAAGAGCTGGCTACCATTGGGGAGGATCTCTTCTGGAGATCGCCTCTTCTGGTGTTTTGTGGGTGAGCCCAGCATAAGGGTAAGCCTTCTATTTATTCTCTTTTGTTACCATAGTCTACTTTGCCTAACACCCCTGTTCAGTTTGTGATTATAACAGCCTAATATTCTTTGATTATACAGAGCCATTGTCACTGTAGGTAACGTCAGCAGTAGGAAGATTTGAGAAGCAAAATGATCTCCCTCACACTTCATTTTTCCCACTGACTGATACTGAGTCCCCCAAGGAAGTCAGAGAGTACTTCTGCTCCTGGGTGGATGTGTGAGTATCTCCCACATGACTTCAACAGTCACATATAATCAGATCAGTTGGCCATGAAAACCACACAGCTTACTGGCTTTGTGCTACAACCCCTAAATTGCTGGGATGCTGTTGACACACTGAGACAAGAGAGTCTGATCTTGAGATACTCCTTTAAAGAATTAAGAATAATTAATTGGTACCATTGTCCAGGCTGAGTGGCTTATAGTAGACTCTCACAGTGACATCCACTTTAGTTTTCCTTGACCCTTAATCCATACCCAGAGGCTTTCAACCATGTCATTATTTACTGTAAGCTCCATTCCATCCAGTCCACCAGTACACACAGCAACCCCATCCCATCTCACCTGCCCTGCATCTCCAGCCTGCAGAGCCCAGAGCCATCCATCACACACAGCACACCCGTCACAGGACCGTTCCCACCACCTCTCACTCATGCTGATGTTGCTCCAGCACACAGGGCCTCCTGCTTTGGATGCCAATGTGAGAAACCAATAACATGTAACAGCCTTGCACGTGGGCACCTGGGGGGCTGGTTGTTCCCTTGCGAGCTCTGTCTGTGCCTGTGTTGATTCCATGAGTGCAGAAGTGACCTATGACACAGAGGGTAGAGCTTTCTGTTGGGCAGATGCAACTATTGGTAGAATTCACCAAGACAAAACCTCCCAAGTGAACATCCACTCCTCCATGCCCAATGATTTACCACCACAGGAAAACAAACCATAGTAGCGTCAGAAATGCTCCTGTCCCTGCAGCTGGGGCACTGCAGTCACAACTCTGCAGGGGTTCATGTCTGCAACAGAAGGACTTTCCCCAGAGCAGAGGAAAAGATGGCGAGTTCAGAGGCAGACAAAAAGCTGAGTTTTCTAACTCCTAATCCAACTAAATAAGATGTGTGACAAAACATTGGGGGGAAACCTACCATTAAATTGATAATTTTAGGAAATAAAAATGGAAAAAAAAGCTTCACTAGCTCATCAATCACAACCTCCACTTCCTGCCAACTGCATTCCAAGCACAGCAGCTTTAGCTGAGCGCAACAAATGTGAAGGCCCTGCTGTGGGAGATCTCAGACACACCTTGCCAAGGTCAAATCAAAAACCTTCAAGCTCTAAAGGGATCACTTGCAAGGCAAGCACACACTGGAGAGCACTTTGATATCTCTGTGCTGTGGGGATGAGCTGCTTGTACACCCTGAGGTTTTGTACTGCCTTCTGCTCAATCCACCTCCTGAAACTTGGGACGGTGCATTTAGGAAGAACAAGCTCAGCTTTTTGTAGCTTTATTGGAGGCAAACAAGGCTTGATGTCACACAGCTGCTGTGACCAGCTGTTCAAAGCATTTGAGAAGAGTAGTAGAACCAATGTGCAGCACGGCCAGGAAGGAGATAGAGCTCCTGGCAAGGTCACCTGATGGGCTCTTTTTCATCTGCTCTTTGTCGGCTCTCCTCCCATCTCCCTGCTGCTCAACTGGACTGTGCATCTTACCTCAGCATTGTGGTGAGGCCTACCCACCTTTCGGACATTCTCTCTCTCATTATATTTTATTTATTAGCTTCAATTCTTATTATATTGTATTATGGTGTGTTACTTGCATTCCGATACTACATTGAGTAAATCAGTTTGTTTCTCCTCAGGTCGTTGCCGCTGCTTTTAATTTTTTGGGGGGATCCCCTGTTTCCCTTTTTTCCAGAGGCACGGATTTTATGAAATCCCTCCACCCCGCTGGTCACGGAACTGGGCCGAACCAGCCCAAAAACTGTTGACAGAAGCTCTGCAGGCTCTGTATCTTATGTGGCTGTGCTGGTAGATACTGAGGCTGGAACTGTTTCTGAAGGTTCCCCGTATCCTGGGGATGCTTCTACAGCCTGTGTGCGCTGTGGATGTGCTTGTGGATGTTGAGATTAGACCTGCGTTTGAAGCTTTTCTCACACTCAGGACACTTGAAGGGTCTCTCCCCCGTGTGCGTGTGCTGATGGCTCTTCAATTCAGAATTCCTTCTGAAGCTCTTCCCACACTCAGGACACTTATAGGGTCTTTCTCCTGTGTGCATGCGCTGGTGGCGCTTTAAATCAGAACAACTTTTGAAGCTCTTTGCACACTCTGGACACTTATAGGGTCTTTCTCCTGTGTGGATGTGCTGGTGGCGTTTCAATTCACAACTGCTTTTGAAGCTTTTTGCACAC
>NW_024969392.1:0-3062 GCF_019238085.1 Lagopus leucura | reverse complement strand
GCTGGTGGCGTTTCAATTCACAACTGCTTTTGAAGCTTTTTGCACACTCAGGACACCTATATGGTCTCTCATCTGTGTGGATGCGCTGGTGGCGCTTAAATTCAGAACTGCTTTTGAAGCTCTTCGCACACTCAGAGCACTTGTAGGGTCTCTCCCATTTGTGTACATGCTGGTGCAGCTTCAATTCAGAACTGCTTTTGAAGCTCTTCCCACACTCAGAGCATTTAAAGGGTCTCTCTCCTGTGTGCAAGCAGTGGTGGTATGTGAGGTGGAAACGGGTTTTTACGGTCTTCCCGCACTCAGAGCACTTGTAGGGTCTCTCCCCTGTGTGGAAGCGCTCGTGTTCCTTCACATGAGAACTCCTTTTGAAGCTCTTCCCACACTCAGAGCACCTGTAGGGTCTCTCTCCTGTGTGGATGCGTTGGTGGTATGTGAGTTGGGATTTCTTTTTGAAGCTCTTCCCACAATCAGAGCACTTGTATGGCCCCATTGCTGAGCACATGCACTGGTGATTAACGATGCTGGAATCTTTTTCAAAGCTATTTCCACACTCAGTGCATGGATTCTGATTTTTCTGCTGGCACACATCCTTGCTCCTGGATTCTTCAGGCTCCTTTTGACCTAAGTTGAAGTCCAACGGGCTCCTCCCTGTCTTTAACATACACTTTCCCGGTGGCTCCATGATGTGCTCACCCTGACCTTGCTCCAGGCCTCCTTGGACATCCCTTCTGATTTCTTCCACACAGACACCACCCTGCACTTCGGCCACAACAACCCCAGGCGACGCTACATGCTTGGGGCGGTGTGGCTGGAGGACTGCGTAGAGGAAGTGGACCTGGGGGTATTGATTGATGCTCGGCTGAACATGAGCCGACAGTGTGCCCAGGTGGCCAAGAAGGCCAATGGCATCCTGGCTTGCATCAGAAACAGTGTTGCAAGCAGGAGCAGAGAGGTGATTGTTCCCCTATATTCAGCACTAGTGAGGCCGCACCTCGAGTACTGTGTCCAGTTTTGGGCCCCTCACTGCAAGAAAGATATTGAAGCCCTGGAACGTGTTCAAAGGAGGGCAACAAAGCTGGTGAGGGGTCTGGAACACAGGCCATATGAGGAGAGGCTGAAGGAGCTGGGAATGTTCAGCCTGGAGAAGAGGAGGCTCAGGGGAGACCTCATTGCTCTCTATAACTTCCTGAAGGGAGGTTGTAGTGAGCTGGGGATCGGCCTCTTCTCTCGTGTCATCAGTGATAGGACCAGGGGGAATGGTTTCAAGCTACGGCAGGGGAGATTCAGGCTGGACATGAGGAAGTATTACTTTTCAGAAAGGGTGGTCAGGCACTGGAATGGACTGCCCAGGGAGGTGGTGGAATCACCGACCCTGGGGGTGTTCAAGGAAAGACTGGATGTTGTGTTGAGGGACATGGTTTAGTAGCAGCTTGGGAATAGGTGAACGGTTGGACTGGGTGATCTTTTAGGTCTTTTCCAACCTTAGTGATTCTATGATTCCATGATTCTAACACCACCCCACCGCCTTTCGGCCACACCACTTTCCTGCAGGTCCTCCAGTATATCTGCAATCCCAGTTCCTGCTGGATGACAGGAAATCCAGAAATAGCACACAGTGCCCAAAATAAAACACACACAGAGATGGCTCTTACAGCCCCAAACTTCTTCCCTCCACCACCTCACCTGGGCTGAGGTCTCCTGGCACGGCCTCAGGGCTATGCACATCTGGGATCCAGGGCTCTTCCCCTCTTTCAAGCAAGGAAATCAGCACAGGTTTGGAGGATCGAGGTGGAGCTTGAATGGAAGAAATATGGAGATAAGAGTGTTTCCCAGAATCTGGCACAGCCGCTTGTCCAGCAACTTTGCAGTACATCCATCACCAAGGTGAAAGCAAGATCAGGGCCGTAATAACAGTGGGCAATCAAATACCGATTAGAACGTTTCCTTTAATATTTTCCAAACAGCTCAAGGCCCAAGGGTTCAAGAATGTTCATGGGAATGGAATATAGAGGCAATAAATGCAGAAGAAACAATCTGGAAGCGGTCTGTCCACTGGGGCTGGTGGCACCATGCAATGCAGCAACACAAGGGCTGTTTGCAGGGAGCTGCTTCTCCCGCTCCAGGCTGATGCCTGCTTGCCAAAACTGACACTGGGGCATTTATGAGTCTGTTGTGCATACTAACCCTTTCTGATAGTCATGCTTCTCAGTATTTCCTTTGTTGCTGTTGTCAGTATGTAACTACACGGCAATTTTACTAGCTCCAGCCTGCAGAGGCTCCTTCTGCACAGCCAAAGGTGCCCTAACGAGGAGGAAAGGCAGCAAAGCCCTCACCCAGCAAGGCCACGCACTGGTACGTCTCCAGCATCACGTCCCGGTACAGCGCTCGCTGCGCAGGGTCCAGCAGCGCCCACTCCTCCCTGCTGAAATACACGGCCACCTCCACAAAGCTCACGGGCTCCTGCAAGCAAAGAGGCTCCTTGCTGGGAACAGCCAAGGCCCAGGAAAGCAGCTCAAACAGGACACAAACTCCTGTCCCAGCCGCTTCTCTGGCCCCAGCACACACACGCTGGCTGAGGCCACCTCCCTCTCCCCTGCATTCACATCCCCTGCCCCTCGGCCACTCCTGCCTGCTTCCCCCAGCCCCTACCTGAGATGGATGTGCTGTGGCCATCTGCTGCTCTCCTGCAGCTGAGATGATCACGGCTGGAAGGCAGAAGTTGAACTGGAGCCTGCAGGGACAAGAGAAATGGCAGGAGAGCTGTGAGGGAACGCAGCAGTCCCTGTCCCAGCCCAGCCCTCCACAGCCCATCTGCAGGGCACTGCCTGGGGGATGGCACAGCAGGCCTTGCACAGGAACACAAGCAGCAACAGCACTGGTAACACTCTGGCTAAAGCTGATTACAAATCACAAAGCTGACTCCAACTGGGTGGCACAAAGAACTGACACCCGGTTCAACAGCTGAGGGTACATGGACTGTATGCCTAAAGACAATGCATAGCAAGGAGGCAGTCGTCTTACCCCTAAACAGGGAGCAGCCCAAGTGCCCCTTGAGCTCTCCT
>NW_024969391.1:0-2405 GCF_019238085.1 Lagopus leucura | reverse complement strand
TGCCTCCAATAAAACTACAAAAAGCTGAGCTTGGTCTTCCTAAATGCTCCATCCCAAGTTTCAGGAGGTGGAGCGAGCAGAAGGCAGTGCAAACCCTCAGGTGTACAAGCAGCTCATCCCCACAGCACAGAGATTTCAGAGTGCTCTCCAATGCGAGCTTGCCTTGCAAGTGATCCCTTCAGAGCTTGAAGGTTTTTGCTTTGACCTTGGGGGGTCCGAGGTCTTGTGCAGCAGAGCCTTCACATCTGCTGTGCTCAGCTAAAGCTGCTGTGCTTGGAATGCAGTTTGCTGGAGGTGGAGGTTGATTTTGTTGAGCTAGTGAATCAGCAGGAACTTGCCCATGTCCTCAGGCGAGATTCTCTGAAGGCTTCCTGACCCCCCCGCAAGCTGCACGGAGATGATGACTGTAGTAATGAGAAGCTCTGCCTCCTCCATGCCAGGCATCAGGGGTCCTGGTCTGGTGCAGGAGAGGTGCAGGAGGGCCGTGGGCGATTCAGGAACTCACAGCTCCAAGGGAAAATGGGAGCGAGCAGCTGGGAGGCGTTGTGTTCACAGCAACAGGGGGCAGTACCCAGCCAAGAGCTGGGATGATTTACTTCTCAATTGCATCCAATAATTGCTGTCCTGTCGCATCTGTCGTGTGTCTCTTCTTTCCTTTTAGGTTCCCCCAGACAGCATTCTCATTCTTCTGTGTTTTCATCTTACATCACCGTATTTTCAGAACCACTGTGCTGATTTGCATTGGGTAGAAAAAATAAAAAAGATGTATAGTATGAAGCAGGTTTTCCTCTTTCACTCCTTGAAAAATTCATTTCAACTGCTGATTTCCCCCATGTTTTATCACGTCCTGTTTAGTTGCATTCAGAATTAAAATACTCTGTTTTTTTCCTCTCTAATGTGTAGCAAATCAGGAAACGGGGCAGAAGTCCAGCTCCTCTGAGCAGAGATTTTCTTTTACAGTTTGCATGGAAGGTGAATGGACGCACCGAGTGAGATAAGGCTGCATGGGAGGAACTGACCGTGAACTGGCGTGGGATTTGGTGCTCCAGTTGTAGGCATGTAAATGTATGGCCTTGGGGTTTACCCAAGGATCTTGGGATCTCGACGTGTCCCAGTTGACTGGAAGCTGGCAAACATCCTGATTCCCAAGCAGAGCAAGGAAGAAGACCTTGGGAATCACAAGCCTGTGGTCGCACTATGGGACCTGGCAAAACTATGGAGGAGATTGTTCAGGGAGTCACTGAGAAACTGCAAAGAGAACAAGCTCATTGGTAACAGCCAACACGGGTTCACGAGGGGAAACTGTGCATAAGGAAGTGCATAAACTTAACTTGCTTTGATGACAGATTTGCTCCTCTGGTCCACCAAGGGAAGTCCAACAAAGCTTCAGCAAAGGATTCTCACAATATCCTTGTTGGGAAATGTTTGGCGTGCAGCTGACTGAGAGCATAAAGAGCGAACCCCTGAGTGATGGAACGGCCTCAGAGTCCATAGGAAATGGAGTTACACCAGGCTGGTGGCCCATCGCTGGTGAGATTCCTGATGACATCATTTTGATGCCTATTCCCTTGCTTTGATAAATGATCTGGAAGACATTGTTTCCCAAACCAATACAGTAGTTGAACTAAGGAAGTGTGGGCATGGTGAGTGGAGAGAGAGGTGCACTGAGAAACGTCTGACTGAGCTCAGAGGATTGTCTTCTGCCCCAGACAATATGGATCTTCACAAGCATTACTAAGATTCCCTCTCAGGCTTCCCTACATCATGCTGAACAGACCGAGATCACTCAGCCTTTCTCCATAGCAGAGATGCTCCAGGTCTCGATCATCTTTATTGCCCTCCACTGCACTCTCCCCAGCAGTTCCCTGTCTGCACAACATCCACAGCCTTCTCCTCTGCTCTGCCCTGCTGAGGCCTCATCTGGAGCACTGCGTCCAGTTCTGGGCTCCCCAGGACAAAAAAGACAGGGATCTCTTGGAAAGAGTCCAGCAGAGGGCCACCAAGATGGTGAAGGGCCTGGAGCATCTCTGCTATGGAGAAAGGCTGAGTGATCTGGGTCTGTTCAGCCTTGAGAAAAGAAGGCTGAGAGGGGACCTGATCCAGGTCTATAAATATCTGAGGTGTGGGGGGCAGAATGGCGAGGCCGGACTCTTTTCAGTGGTGAGTGGAGACAGGATGAGGGGAAACGGCCGGAAACTGCCCTGCTGTGCTGCATCTGGGAGGGCGAGGGGAAGGAGAGGACCGTGCAGCCCCTTCCCAAAGCCATGCCCGATGCCCTGGCTCGTGCCTCTGAACGGCAGCCGAGGGCTCCTGAGCTCTGCCCCTATGTCGGGCCCCCTCCGGCTCTTCCTCCGGCCATCCCATAACCCTTCCGCCCTTCCTTTCTCTTCCACTTGCAGGGGGTC
>NW_024969390.1:0-9874 GCF_019238085.1 Lagopus leucura | reverse complement strand
TAATGCAGCCCAGAACACAGCTGGCCTTCCAGGCGGCGAGCGCGCACTGCTGCCTCATGTCCAGCTTCTCGTCCACCAGGACCCCCAAGTCCTTCTGCACAGGGCTGCTCTCAAGGAGTTCTTCCCTCAGTCTGTATCAACACCTGGGATTGCCCTGACCTGAGTGCAGCACCCTGCACTTGGCCTTCTTGAATCTCATTAGGTTTTTATGGGCCCACTTCTCCAGCTTGTCCAGGTCCCTCTGGATGCTTCCCTTCCCTGCAGTTATCGACTGCACCGCTCAGCTTGGTGTCATCTGCAATCTTGCTGAGGCTGCACTTGGTGCCATCATCTGTGTCCTTGATGAAGATATTAAAGAGCACTGGTCCAAGACCAACCCCCCTTCCTGTCTCCAGCTAATACATTTCTTCTGCAAATATTCCCTGTGGAAGATCGACCTTCTTAAATGCAGCCGGGACGTGGCAGCCCCCCCCTCCCCAGACCTCATGTAAGGGTTGGCAGTGGAGGCCAGAATGTTTTTCTGGAGATCTCTGCCTACCTGAGACCTTCTGAATGTAAGCAGCCTTTTTCCTTTGCTTCTGCGTCCCCAGTTGCTGCACTTAAGCTTATCCTCACTTGCTTCAGCTTGGGACTCTGCTACCCTGCTATCATGGCTTTGTTTTCTATCACATTATACCGTTACAGCCGTTTTCCCCTATGTTCCTTAGTTTCCCATTTTTTTCCTCCTTTTTATTGTTTTCCAGTTTCCAGCAGCACAGGGAGCAGTGCAATCAGAAGTTCTCTCTCCTCCCTTTTTTTTTTTTTTTTTTTTTTGTTTTGTTTTGTTTTGTTTTGTTTTGTTTGATTTATTATTCTTAACTACTCTACATTCTCTCACAATCCTTTTAAAAAATCAATTTTATCTCAGCTGGTT
This sequence comes from Lagopus leucura, assembly GCF_019238085.1. Classification (NCBI taxonomy): domain Eukaryota; kingdom Metazoa; phylum Chordata; class Aves; order Galliformes; family Phasianidae; genus Lagopus; species Lagopus leucura. Next base: position 8,961 of record NW_024969390.1, on the reverse strand, counting down.
TTTTTCTTCTATCTCCCCCCCTTCTCTCATTGGGAGGGGTGTCACGTGATTAACTCTTCAAACTGCAACACAATTCAAAGAAATGATACGAAATTAAATGCAACCCAATGTAATGGAATGAAATCCAGTGTAACCCTAGCCCTAACCATAAACCAAACACAATACAGCGTAATGAAATACAGTGCAGTGGGTTGAAATGAAATACAACAATAATGGAATGTAATACAGTCACAACCCCAACCATAAACCTAACTTAACCCTAAACTTTTCACTACGTGTAATCTACCACAAGCATTAAACCAAACCAGTAATACAATGGGATGAAAAGTAACGCACAGCAAGGCAGTTAAATGCATGACAGTGGAATGCAATGCAGTCCTAACCCTAACCGTAACCCTTCTCCTAATCCTAGGCCTAGCCCAAACCCTAATGCTAAACCTAACCCTAACTCTAACCCTAACACCAACCCCAATCCCAACACAAATCCTATCCTTAACTCTAGCCTAACCCTAACCCGCAAGTAATACAATGGGATGAAGCCAAAGGCAATACAAAGCTAAATCCCAATCAAGCTAAAGTTCATGAATTCAATAGAAATTTGATCTGTCTGGCTAGTGTTCCCTATGAACCATGTGTAATGCCTTAAGAAATCTCCCTACAGTTTGTCCAGCTGTGTTATGCCGAGCTGCTACTTCCTTCGCCATGTAAGACAATAGAGGAAGGAGAGCCAGCTAACACTTGCCAATGTGAAAACAATGCAAGGCTCAATCATATTTCAGAATTCATATAAAACATCTGCCCTTCCTGTCCAGACATTCTCCAGTGTCAACCGACACATCCCTTTGACCAAGGACAGAGGGAGCTAACACGAGCAGGGCTGCTGGAACTCCACAACAAAATGCCCGTTTCCCTCTTTTTGGCTTTATTGTATAAAATGCATTATTTGCCTCTGAGTCTGTGCTTAGACATTCTATATTAAAAAAAAAAAAAAAAAAAAAAAAAGGCTGTGTGCAATTCTAATTCATATTGAGAGGGAATTGTGAAAAGGGACATCTCCATGGAGAATGTCGTGTGCCTTTTAAATTAATGATTTTGATCTCATTTTTTGTAGCAACGTTCATTGAGAGGAAATTTTTATGGGTCTGGGGAAGAAAGAGTTTAGAAGTCGGTTGTTGCACATACAGTTAGCACATTAGTTATAATCATAAAATCTCAAACTATTAACAGAGATTATTCAAATTGGTAACCCACAGCTGCTTCTTGTCATCATTCAACACCTGGTATGTATATGAGACAGTGCTGTGCTCACATTACTCAGACATCTGTGGCATGATGGGTTTGGAGATTGCACAGAACAGAGGAATAACAAGGGCTTTTGTGAACCTGAGAGAGGAAGGGTCTTTAAAGATGAGGGGATTAATCCCTCTCTCTGGTCATGTACTTGTTATGCAATAAGGAATATAGAAGAGCCAATGATAATTCATGCATTAAGATAATCCAAGGTAAGAAGCCACAAAAAAAAGTGTAATAAGTACATTCAGATCAACACCTGACAGGCTGACAAAGGAAAATCTCTAGCTTAGCAGCCGAGATGATTCCTGATTTTCTGAGCAGTGACAAATGTGGCAACCAGGCATGGACTCAGATGTGGATGATACAAATTGTTTATTACAGGTTCTCACATCACTTACTTACATTCACAAGTTTTCTGTTTAGCTTTCCCATCTGCCCTTACAACTTTCCCACCCGCCTTTACATGTCAACAAAGCATTCCACAAGCACTCCATAACCGTGCATGCAGGCACTTAATCCAGAGCTGTGAGCCGTTCCTTTTGCTTTGCTCTACTAGACGTGTCCTTGGTTCTCAGCCCTGCCATCTCACGCTGTTTACCTCGCTCCACAGCATTTGCTCCAAAGAGCCTCTCTTGTATTCCCACAAACAAGCACCATCCAGTCAGATTTTAAGAAAAAGCTCTTTTGTGTGCAGTGCTCTGCTCCCAGCCGCACCGCATTGTTTGCTTCACAGTGCTTCTGAGCTGGCTCACTGACCATAAAGCTGCTGACAAAAATAACTGTGCTCTTAGCATGGACAAGAATAACTCATTTGGCAAAGTGAAGCATTTTACTTCTATGCAGATTAAAATCTATATCATATTCAGACTTTAAAATAAATCCAGGTCTCTGAAGTAGTGGAAGAAAAGGAAAACAGGGAGAAGAGGACCAGGAAATCCATTCAGAAAATATAGGGAAAAACAGATTTTAAGTGCAGAACACCAGCTGGATACTCACTGTCTTCTCTAGCAGTGAACATGCAACCCAACAAAACAACAGTAGAAGCAGACTGGAGCCTCTAGGCCTCCAACAGAAAATTAGTTCTTATTGAATGAAACATCTAACATATTCTGAAGCTTTCTCAAGTGACAGAAGAATAACGGTGTCAAAGTTATCCTAGCTGGCCTCTTACATATACCCAGTTTTTCTCAAAAAATAAATCAAGGAGATAAATCTTGTTGAAGTTAGAAACACATGCAGAAATGCAAAGAAAAAAGAAAAAAAAGGGAGAGTGGTTCTTCCGACAAGTGTATTGAACTATGTTATATCTTTTCATCCTCTAAAACAAAGTCGCATGTTCTTCTTTAATGGTTACAGTACCAAGCGTCCAAGTCTGCAAAAGAGCATCTGCTCTCGGCAGCCAGAGCCTGGCTTAGCAAGGTCAGCGCTGCGGCTGCGGATTCGGCAGCCCGTGAAAGCACGTCGCTTTTAACGCAGCTCGTTTCCCTTCATTCGGTTCGTCTCCGAAAGCTCCTCTTTGCCCGCGCCCCTAGCCCTGCCCGGGGAGCCCCGCCACGGGAGGCCGCAGGCGCCGGTAGTAACGCTCCGCGCCCCGCAGGCCCCGCAGCGCGTCGGCCGACGACAGGCAGCGCGGCCCGCGCCACGGCAGCTCAGCTCAGCCAGGCCCGGCTCCGCCGCTCGCTCCCCGTACGGCCGCAGCACAACGGCAGCAGTAGGGCAGCTCGACCCGGCCCGGCCCCACCGCGTCCGCCATCGCCGCCACGGCGCCTCGCGTCATCACGCCGCGCCGCGCTCCGATTGGCTGCGCCGCCGCTCGCGGAGCTCCGATTGGACGGCGGGCGCGCGTCCGGCGGCGGTTGAACGCGGCGCGGACGGGCGGTGCCGTCCGCCGTGCGGGAGCGGGGCTCGGTGCCTCGGCCCTCATGGCTCCTGCCCGTAGGAAGGCGGCCGCGGGCGCGCGCGGCAGGAAGCTGAGCGCCTTCCTGAAGAACTTCGACCGGGAGGGTAGGCCGCGGGCGGGCAGCGCGCCGCGCTCGGGCCCGGGCCCGGCCTGCGTCTGACGCCGCGTCTGTCCCCGCAGTGAGGAGCCGGGTCGAGCAGCTGCGGGCGAGCGGGGAGCGCCTGGTCAAGGAGGTGGAGAACCTGTACGACGTGGAGCTCCTCCGGCTGCCCGTGGCGCTCCGCGAGATGAACTGGCTGCAGTTCTTCGGTAGCGGCGGGGGGCGCGGGCGGGCGGGGGGCGCGGGCTGCCCCTGGAGCGGCGCTCGGAGGCCGTCGCTGAGGAGCGGTGGGACGCGGCGCGCGGGGCTCGCGCGAGCAGAACGCGGGTGGGTGCGGGCGGATGCGGCGCCCCCTCTGCCCGGGGCCGCTCGCTCGCCGCTGGAACGCCTGCTGTGCGCTGCGCGCTCCTGCGGCGGCGTTATGGCGCGGCTGCGGGCGCTGCGGGAGCTGTCCCGGCTGCGGACCGCAGCGACGCTTCCAACCGAGATGTCTTCTTTCTAGCTGAAGGGGGGAAGCCCGAAGGTCCTGGAGGAGGCGGTGGCGGTAGGTATCCGGCGCGAATGGGAAACTTTCCCCGGCGCGCGGTGCGTTCCTGGAGGAGACGAAGGCTTTGTGTATCCGCAGGAGCGCCGCTGCGATAGCGCGGGTGGTGCCCGCGGATCTGAACTGTTAAGGCTTAGCGGGAGGAGATGCTGCGGTGTCCCCTGCAGGGTTTGCGTGCTCGTGCTGCTCCTTGCCCGGCTTTGCGGGCCTGCTTAGTTTCATGCTAAGGGATCGCCGAGGTTGGAAAAGACCTCCCGGGCCGCTTCCCAACTTCCGGGATGGTCACGGTTTCCCCTCTGAGCCCGCTGCGTAATCACCACCAGCCGCTTACTCCAAGTGGCACCAGAAGCACGTCGTGTGGAGGGGGCCTTTCCTTGAAACATGCAGTTTGAACTGGTAATCAAGGTGTTAAGGGGAGCCGTGCTTCAGTGCTGATTGTTGACGAAGCAGCTCCTCAAACTCCCTCTGTTGGGCCGGGCCCCAAATAATTTGTGCCCCCATGGGTCTGCTGGGGCCGCAGATAATCTCCTCTCTTCAATACCTGCCTGACCTCTCCGGGTTCTGCAGGAGTCTGGGAGGGGAGTTCCGTGGCACCGGGAGTGTCCGTCCGCTTCTCTGAGTTTTCTCCTGAGTTCCTCCACACCCTCTGCCACTCGCTGTTACCCGGCTTTGGGGGAGGTCGGCGGCCAATACCGATCATGAAAAGCACGTTCTGAAAACACGACAGTGTGAACAATGTGACTGTGTTGGTTGGGACGTTCCAGAAATGTCCAGAAATGTTGGGGGGGAGAAAAGGAAAAGCGTGGGAGGAGGGAAGCTTGGAAACCTGTTGAAACATCTCTCTGCCCATCAACAGATTCCCTGGGAAGGCAGTGGGGGGCATACAAGCATTAGCACCTTCAGGAGCATAGCTTTTGAGGCTCAAACCGTGCTGCATTGTATACAAACCCCAGACGGGTGACCCAGCTGTGCTTCTAGGGCTGTTGTGCATATACACCCTACAGCCAGGGGCATGCTGTGGGCAGCCTCTGCCAGTACACCTCTCCCAGTCCTCTTTGCATTTTAACATTCTTCAGGGATGGTCATAAAGGAAAAAAAAGAACTAAACACGATATAATCGCTCTCCACTGGCTGCTCCATCATCACACACGGAGATCGCTGTTCCCTAACGCACCAGCCCTTCTCTCCTGCTATCTGTAAGGTTGCTCTCCTCCCTTGGAGTCATTTTGCGGGGCCCCACGCCTTGGGGGTTTGCTCCTAGGCCTCTGGAAGAGCACGCGCCTCTCAGTAAGCTGAAGCACTGCTGTGCTGTTGAGCAGCAGGGAGTAGGTGAAGCGTGCTCACAGCTGCCCAGCAGGGCGTGCTGGCGCTGAAGGGCACGAGATCCATTGTGTCCGGAACAATGGGGAAGGACCTCTTTTAGCACAGCAGAAGAACGCGAAGATACAGTTATGTTAGACAGTTGTGTGTGTGAAATAGTTACAAAGATTTTGCCTGCAACTTTGACTTATCACAAACTCGCAGTACTGATCATCCCGACAATATTATGACTTCTTAATCCTAGGCAGACTTGGGAATAACAGAAATAAACAAGCTGACAGCAGAATTTATCCAGACTCCTCTGAAAATCGTCACAAAAGGTCAGTAGATAACATTCTGTGAATACTGGTTTGGTTCTTAGCTACAGCCTTTGCTACGTGTGAAGACAAGGACATAATTCTGCCTTTACTCCTGCGACCTGAAGTAGTTTTACTTGCTTTAATTAAAGCATTCTGGATAATTCACAGCCATGTTCTCTTTACTGTTGTCATCAGAATTCAGATTTTAGAAGCAAACTGTTGCCGAAATAAGCTTGTAGTGTGTTTCCTTACCTTAGCTAATGGTCAGTTACGTCATGTTAGTTTTTTTTTTTCCTGTCAACCTGAATAATGCGTTCTTCTTTTCGTAGAAAAATCTAAACAGGGTATTGAAGCTACTGAAGAAGCAGCAGAGGTTCCTTTGCTTCCTCCAGCAAAGAAAGCGAAACACGATGGCCAACTTCTTCTGGAGCAAGCAGCTGCAAGTACTAATCCAAGAAACGGAAAGGTAAGCAGCTGCTCTTTGTGATGGCTTTTATTCCTGGGATATAAACTATGTACCGAGACGATGCTGATGCCTATGGGGGAACAGCGTGCAGGATGCTGTAAGGGTGGCTTTCCAAAAGCTGTTGCTTGCTGATCATCCCGCTGACACTGGAAGCTGGCTTTTGTTGGCAGGTCGTGCTGTTACTTGTGGCGAGCAAAGCGACTGTGCTGCGAGTTACCTCTGCTTTTATTCCTCTTGTACTTCTGCACGTGAGAGTCTCACCCTTCTCATCTGAGCGGGTGTCTTCAGCGTTGCGGTATGGAGGGAGCGATATTCCCTAGAGCAGAACAGTCTGGGCCACGTTGAAAATATTTACCAGCAGTGCTTTTTGGCTTTGTAGTTTCTGAGTTGTGCTGTGGGCAGCGGTAAATACATGAACCGTCTTGAGTCAGAGTGGAAGTTAAGGTGGTCTGTTATCCTCCTGAAGTTCTGCAGCTGAGCTTTGGGGAAAGGACGTGAGGGCAATACTCGAATGGGGAAGGTCTCAGAAGGTTGTCCCATGGCTTGTGTCAGACTCCCGTGCTGCAGGAAGGAGCCTGCTGAGCCAGGCGTTTCGTATGGGAGCGTTTGCTCGGTGCGGACTTGGCTGTCCCAGGAGAAGGAACTGACTGACTTGGCAGCTAATGTGTTTCAGGTGAGGACGTCCACTAAAAAAGCACCAGCTTCCAGGAGCAGAAGAGCTCCTTCAGCAAGAGTGAAACGCATGAGTCAAAGGTAATGGCGATGAGTTTCGTGGCAGGATTTCAGAAGCAGAGAGTAAAGGTGCGGTGCTAACGTAGCTGCAGAGTGGGGCGGTGCGTGGCCCGGCAGGCTGGGTGGTGTGGGCATGGCGTGCCGTAGGGCGATCTGTGAGGACCCTGGGTTGTCTCGTCCAGGTCTTTGGTAAGACAGTGCTTACGTGTCCGTTAAAATTATTCTTCTGAGAGCAGGGCTCTGCTTACATGCTTCCTTTTAAGCAGATCAAGCAAAAGCAGCTTTATCACTCCAGCTACTGGCAGAAATCTCAATCTCTGTGCTCGAGAAGGCGCCTCCATCATCACACCCAGGTTTGATTCCAGGTCTGTATTCTATTGCATTTCTCTGTTAATTTCTCATACAGAGGAGTGCCTTACTGCTTGCTCCTTACATCTCAGTTGTCTATATGCAGAATACTTTCCAGCAGCACTTTGAACCTGCAGTGGTTCAAAGTTTTGGTCCAAGTGCTCTAAGAAATCGCAGTAAAAGTCCTTGCCTGTTGCTTTTTCCAGAGTTTTCAAGACGCCGGGTTTGCGCACACCCACAGTAAATGAACGTGTTTACACCATCTCTGCTAACGGCAGCCCCCTTGCTGATGGCAATGATGTCTTCATTACCGTTCCTGTTGGAGGAGGGGAGGTAAAATCAAACTTGAGTCTGTAAAATCTATGCAGCAAGGAGAGCCTGCGCCTTCTTGGGGGCCTTATCAGTTTCAAGGGACTGCTGTTCATCCATTCTCGCCCGCTTACTTGCGCCGCCGCAGCTTATCAGGAGGTAAATGTTGCTTAAAAAGAACCCGAAGAAGTTCTTAGTCAGAGCGGGAGCTGTCTAAGAATTCTGGCCTAAGCAGAATGCAGACTGCTGCTTTGCTGCGCTTTTGAGTGAAGCTGAAAGTACCTTCTGCTCATGGTGCTGCGTCAGCACACCAAGGGCAGCACGGGATGAGCTGGTCAAGCTGGATGTGGCTCTTGGCACGGACGCGGCCTCCTAGTGTGCAGGGAGGGGTTTCTTTGCTGCTTGTAGCTGCTGCTGCTGAACAACCGGGAAACCTGAGATTTGGTGGTGTTTGGCTTCTTGCAGAGCATTCGTTTAACAGCAAGTGATCTGACCAAGAAGAATCTTCTTCATCTCAATCCAGAGGCACAAGGCATTATGAAGAAGCTGTCTGTAAGTCTTTCCTTTTTTTTTTTTTTTCCATTTGGGACCTGAAGCTGTAATGCAGCATTGTCTCTGTCCTTAATTGTTGTCCTTACCTGTTGAGCTACTGAGCTGTAACAGAAGCTTCTTACTTCAAGTCTTGTGTCTTAGCTCCTACCGCTGGTGGAGAAGAAGCATGAACTGGGAAGGGGAGGGATAAAGCCTCACGCTTGGAGAAAAATAACTGTTGTCAGCATTTTGAAAAACTGAATCGAAACTAAAGGTGTCTTCTGCTTCGGGTGGGAAATGGCGGAAGTGGCTGTGGGTTATAATCTCTTTGGCTCTTTCTTTCTAGGTTCGTCTTGCACAAGCTTGTAGCAGTGCAAAAACCTACAGGTGAAGAGCAACGAATGTCAACACCTTTTGTACACGTGGAACTACTATAAGCTACAAGTACATTTTGTTTGGTGTCTTGTAATTCTGTGAGCATTCACTTAAACAAAACGAAATAAAAGGAAAACAAACAGCAAAGCAGTTAAAACCTGTGCTGGGTAACTGACAACGCTGTTAATATTCAAACGTCCTTTTCCAGCAGTCAGAGCGATTCGGTTGTAGCTGGCATGAATCACAGCTACCTGGCAGCTAATAGCTAACCATATTCATCCCCCAAATCCATTTCCCATTCTGCCTGAGCCCCGTGTGCCTTCAGGGAGCGGGTAGGTAAGCAATAGTTCTTTTCTCTGCAGTGTATTGCTTGCGCACACTACTAGAATCTCTTCTGCCCCTTCTGCAGCCCACGTGGCAGTAGCGTTTGGTTTAACCAAATTGGAACTTCCTTCTCCTACTCAGTTCAGGTGTTTGAGGCAATGCAGGAAAGCTGGTTCACTTCCTGGTAACAGAATCTCTCAGTGTAATGCAAAAGCCCCAGCGCTTCTTCATTAAGATTTTCTGATCCTGAAAGAGGTACACAGAGGCAAATTGGGATTAATTCATCCAGTGGAGAGGCACTGGCATTAGTGCGGGCAGCTGCCCTATGGAAGCAAGGTCATTCACACAAGGCAAGGAGACTGGGGTACAGCTGCAGAGCAGTTCCTCCCAAGCAAGTTTATTCTGCTATGTGCAGAAGCG
>NW_024969389.1:0-3952 GCF_019238085.1 Lagopus leucura | reverse complement strand
GGCTGCAGCAGAGTGGGACAATCCCTTCCCTCATCCAGCTGGCAATGCCATGCTCAGTGCATCCAGGGGACAGTTGGCCTTCATGGCTGCCTGGGCACACTGCTGACTCACATTCAATTTGCTGTGGACCAGGACCCCCAATCCCATTCAGTGGGACTTCTCTCCAGTTTCCCATCCCCAGTCAGTGAATACGTCCAGGGTTGCCTCTACTCAGCTGCAGAATCAGGCACTTGTTCTTGTTACACTTCATGTGGTTGGTGCTTACCCAGTTCTCTATCTTGTCCACATCTCTCTGCAAGGCCTCTCCACCCTCAGTGAAGGCAGCAGCTCCTCCCAGTTTGGTATCATCAGCAAATTTGCTCAAAACATCTTCTAGTCCTACATGAAGTCAGTAATGAAAACATTATAGGGAAGTGGCTCTGAATTTGCACCTCGTGGAACCCTGCTAGTGACCATCAGCCAGCCTGATGATACCCAATTTACTGCAATCCTTTGGGCCCATTGGCCAATTGCTCACCCATCACGTTATGTTTCCCCCTAAGCCTTTGCTGGATATTCCCTCGGTCCACTAGATGTGTGACCTTGTCATAAAAGGACATTAAGTTTAATAAGACCTTCCCCTAAGGAACTTGTCTATGACCAATGACAGAACTGTGCTTCAGCTGTTTCTCAGAAACTCTCTGCAGCATTTTCTTCATAGTTTTAACAGGCACTGAAGTGACAGTGACAGCTCTGTAATTGACTATGTCCTCTTTCTCGCTCATGTTTAACATTGGAACAACATTTGACAGCTTCCTGTTAACTAGGAACTGGCATGACCCTAGATTTCTTCTGATGCACATTCGCATTGGAGCCCTGAGCAAACTCAGGTGTCATCAGTGAAACAATGTAGATATGTCCTAGCTTTGTAATGCCTTGAACTCCAGAGTATGCCACAGGTGGAGCAGAGAGGAAGATCTGGCTCTTCTGTTGTGAGCTCATCCATTTTGTGGAATAAAAGTGGAATAACACGGCATGCCCCATGGGGACAGGTACAAAAAGGCACAGTGTGTGCCCTAGGGACAGGGCTGTGGTGGCATTTAGGATGGCCACGAATACCTCGCTTCTGGCCCTCAGCTGATGCTCAGGAAGGAGGTGTCTGTCTCACAGATTTGCCACCACAGTTTACAAGCACCAGCACACAGCTGGGATCACCCCAGGCACCTTGGGCATCACTGAGTGCCTGTGTGTGAGCAGTGCAGGCCCTGTTGAATAAAGACCAAGGATTCAGATGAGGGGCTCCCACACAGACACCTCACTGTGCACATCTGAACTCAGCTAAGAGGACTCCTGGCTCCCATGGTTCTGTGAGGAACTGATCCCATTTCAGCCCCAGGGTTTTGCATCTGAACATGAAATGCCTAAACCTAGTTTTAGGGTGGGATGGGCTGATAGAAACAGGACAAGGAGAAATTGCTTTAAATTACAAAGAGGATACTGAGGTTAGATGTTAAAAAGACATTTTCTACACATTGGCACTGGAGAAAGTTGCCCATAGTGACTGTGGATGACCCATCCTTGGAGGCATTCAAGGTCAGAATGGATGAGATGCTGGGCAGCCTGATCTGGTGGATGGCAACCCTGCCCGTGGTTGGGGGTTTAGAACTAGGTTGTCTTGGAAGTCCCCTCCAACCTAAGCCTTTCTTACGATTCTGTAATGTTATGACTGCACTTACAAGTCATGAGTGGAGGTTTCCAGATTTGCCATTTGTTTCCCTTATGGTCAAATTTCTTTTAGTAGCTTCTGGAATCCAGCGAATGTGTTGATTAATTGAGCTGACTTTGACCCTGCTTCTTTGCAGGAGCTGTCAGGTCAGGAGAAGCATGGATATCTCCATGGAGAGAAGGAAATCACATCCTCTGCTTCTGTGCTGGGCCGGGCTCTTGGGACACAGGGAGCTTATAGAAGTGGGCAGCACTGCTGAGAGACAGCTTTGTCCAGGAGCAGCTCCTGTGCAGCACACAGCAGAGCTGGGGGCACGATCTGCAGGTGAGAGGGTGACGAGAGAAGGAAGAGAGATTACAGCGTGTGAACAGTGCGAGAAGGCTGTGAGCTCACTGGAGGAGCACTGCTGACAGGCTTGATGCGGTAAGTTGCTGCAGACAACGCATCTCTGCAGGGATGAATAAATTTGGGACATCCCATTGCAGATCAGGCTGCATATACCCCATGCTTCTTTATCAAGGAAAAACAACTGCTCCAGCTGAGGCTTTCCTGCAGCAGCGTCAGAGCACATCCCTGAGGGCTGCAGCCAGGTGCCCAGAGCTGTCCTGCAGAGCGGATCCCTGCTGTGCCGGGGCAGGGACTGTGCCGCCTGCCAGGCTCAGCACTCAGCCTGCCCGGGGAGCTGCCCAGGGCGCTGCGGGGAGATGTGTGGGGGGAAGGAGCCCCCCGGCAGGACAGGGCAGGGCAGGGAAGGGCAGGGCAGGGGCCTTCTGCTGCCACAGCTGCTGCCTGGGGCTGGGGCCCTTGACACTTCTGTGGAGATTTTCCATGTACCCATCATTCAGATAAGGACCTTGCAGACTCCGAGCTTTTGTTTTTTACTTAAATGAGAGCACAAATGTGTTTGAATTAATCACCGAGACTCTTGAATCAAGAAGGAGATGTGGGAAGCAGCTTCTGTAAGTTACAGCTTCTGTATGTAAACGTGGGCACAGAGAGATAAAGATCTTTTGACAGTAAGGCTCTGCAATGTGGTTTTCGACTGTACTGCCGGGGAGGTGTGTGTGCAGCTGGGTAAGGAGAAGACTTCCTGAAATGTCTCTGGCAACAGCAGTGCTGATACGGGGTGTTTAAGTTCCAGTTCTGCCACTGATCCTGTCTTAGGGGAGTTTTTTTTGGCCATGACTCCTTAACACTTCTCACGACTGCAGCAGTGTGATGGTTTCTGATTAAGGAATGAGCTTGCTCTCCCCAGGAGACATCAGCTCAAGGCTACCAATGTGGGGGTGCCCTGGACAGCTGCCACAAGCTCCAAGATGGGCACAGCTCCTGTGTGCTCATCCTCCAATCTCAGAGACTTTGCTCCAGCCCCATGAATCAGAAACCCCACCGTGTCCTTTTCCTCCTTCCCCCCACAGGTGGTCTGAGAGAGAGAGCAGTTGGACACTGGCCCTCTGCACAGCTCGGGCTCTTCTCCAGAGCAACCTGTGTGCGCAGCCATCCTCCAGCTGAGCAAGGGACAGCACGGGGCAGGTAGGAACAAACCTAGTGAACAGAACAGCTTGACTCTTCTCTAAGTGACAGTAAGGGAGTTTTACCACAGTGCACTGACTTGCACTTACACCTGGAAAGCAAACATGAAGATATTTACAATTTCATGATTTATTTTGTGGGGAATCCAAATCCAAAAATAAAAAATGCTCTTTCCTCTTCTAGAGAGCAAGGTGTGAAGTTGACTTTAGTCAGTGGGAGACTGCTTACAGCAAAGCTTTTTATTCCATTTATTCATACAGGACTTGAAGAAACAGAGCATACTGCAAATTGATTTGAAGTCAGGCTCTCCCCTAACAAAATGACAAAATGTGAAGAGGTTTGGTTCTGTGCTGCTCTCTCTCTCCCTTGCCCAGCATGGCAGTATGAGGTCTGTGATTCTGATACAATGGACCCATCTCTGAAAGATGGAAAAGAAGGATGAGATGAATCCCATCTCCTTCCCTTACCCTGGGTGGTGGGCAGTGTTCCAATTTCATGTCTTACTGTGATAAACAGAGAATATCCCCAAAGAGCCACTGGACAGAATCTGAATAATTGAAAACAGGGATTCAGGTGCAGAAAACATCCCCTTTCAAATCTAGGAGACACTGCTGGAAACTTCCACATCCCCAAAGGGTTAGAGCAGGACTGACGGCTCTGGAGTCTTTCTTACCAACAACATGTCTTACCCTCCTCTCACAGAACCACATCCCC
>NW_024969388.1:5649-6978 GCF_019238085.1 Lagopus leucura | reverse complement strand
TGTCCAATGGGGGCAATTTGTAGGATGGTGGACAACCAACCCAAATGTGAGCCCTACAAGATGTCCTGCAAAGACTTTCCGTGTCCAATGGGGGCAATTTGTAGGATGGTGGACAACCAACCCAAATGCGAGCTCAACCCGTTGTCCTGCAAAGATTTTCCGTGTCCAATGGGGACAATTTGTAGGATGGTGGACAACCAACCCAAATGTGAGCCCTACCAGATGTCCTGCAAAGATTTCCCGTGTCCAATGGGGACAATTTGTAGGATGGTGGACAACCAACCCAAATGTGAGCCCTACAAGTTGTCCTGCAAAGATTTCCCGTGTCCAATGGGGGCAATTTGTAGGATGGTGGACAACCAACCCAAATGTGAGCCCTACAAGACGTCCTGCAAAGATTTCCCGTGTCCAGTTGGAGCAATGTGCCAAATAATCAAGGATGGGCCTCAATGCGTTCCCAACCCATTGTCCTGCAAAGATTTCCCGTGTCCAATGGGGACAATCTGTAGGATGGTGGACAACCAACCCAAATGTGAGCCCTACAAGTTGTCCTGCAAAGATTTCCCGTGTCCAATGGGGGCAATTTGTAGGATGGTGGACAACCAACCCAAATGTGAGCCCTACAAGATGTCCTGCAAAGACTTTCCGTGTCCAATGGGGGCAATTTGTAGGATGGTGGACAACCAACCCAAATGTGAGCCCCACAAGTTGTCCTGCAACGACATCCATTGCCCAAAGGGCGAAACCTGCAAGCTGACAGAGGGGGACTCACCCCGATGCGTCCCCACACACCACCCCCCTCTCGTCTGCCACGTCCTGAGGCAGTGGAGGTACCGAGCTTTTGATGGGAGGGGGTACAGCTTGGGGGGTCCCTGCTCCCAAACTCTTGTGAGCACTTGTGGGGCCCGGAAGACTTTCCTTAACGTCACGGTGGGAGGACAAGATGGCGCGGGACCGGCTGCATCCTTTGCCTACGTCATGCTGCAAGGCGACGGCTACGAGGTCGTGCTGCTGCGAGGAGAGGAGAAGATGGCAAGGGTAAGGGGTTGTGTGGGGTGGGCAGGGGGGTGAGGGGTGGTCTGGGGGGGGGAACTGGGGGTGTGGGACCTCCCAGGTTCTAGGATTCCATAAGGAGTGGTGGGCTTGTGGGTCACGGATCTCCTCACCCTATTTCCAGCCCCCAGACCCCATATCTGGGTGGTTTGGGATCTCCTCACCCCATTGCCAGCCCCCAGACCCCATATCTGGGTGGTCAGGGATCACCCACCCCCTTCCCAGCCCTCAGACCCCATATCTGGGTGGTCAGGGATCATCCCACCCCATTCCCAG
>NW_024969388.1:5390-5639 GCF_019238085.1 Lagopus leucura | reverse complement strand
CACCCCATTCCCAGCCCCCAGACCCCATATCTGGGTGGTCAGGGATCTCCTCACCCCATTCCAGACCCCCATACCCCATATCTGGGTGGTCAGGGATCTCCTCACCCCATTCCCAGCCCCCAGATCCCATATCTGGGTGGTCAGGGATCTCCTCACCCTATTTCCAGCCCCCAGACCCCATATCTGGGTGGTCAGGGATCATCCACCCCATTCCCAGCCCCCAGACCCCATATCTGGGTGGTCAGGGAT
>NW_024969388.1:1534-5380 GCF_019238085.1 Lagopus leucura | reverse complement strand
TCCCACCCCATTCCCAGCCCCCAGACCCCATATCTGGGTGGTCAGGGGTCTCCTCACCCCATTCCCACCCCCCAGAACCCATATCTGTGTGGTCAGGGATCTCCTCACCCCATTTCCATCCCCCAGACCCCATATATTGGGGTGGTCAGGGATCTGTCGACCCCATTCCCAGACCCCAGACCCCATATCTGGGTGGTCAGGGATCTCCTCACCCCATTTCCAGCCCCCAGACCCCATATCTGGGTGGTCAGGGATCTGCCCACCCCATTCCCAGACCCCAGACCCCATATCTGGGTGGTTTGGGATCTCCTCACCCCATTCCCAGCCCCCAGACCCCATATCTGGGTGGTTTGGGATCTCCCACCCCATTTCCAGCCCCCAGACCCCATATCTGACCCCATATATCAGACCCCATATTCCCCCTTCCTCATCTCCACCCCTCCCCCCTTCCCCTTCCCCAATCTGCCCCCCAGGTATCCGGAAGCGTCGTCCCCCTTCCCCTCCTGATGGTGGGGGGCCGAGTGCGTGTAGAGAGAAGGGGGGGACAGAGAAGAGTGGAGCTGCCCCCCGGGGTGCGCGTGGCCATCGGCGGGGACGGCGCGGTGACGGTGACGGTGCCGGCGGAGCTGAGGGAAGAGCTGTGTGGGATCTGCGCCCATCCCGAAAGTGGGGCAGGAAAGTGCGGTGAGTGGGGTTGTGGGGTGGGATGATGGGGTGAGGAATGAGATTATGGGGTTGTGGGGTGGGGTGATGGGGTTGTGGGGTGGGATAATGGGGTGAGGAACGAGATTATGGGGTTGTGGGGCGGGATTATGGGGTCAGGGACAAGATTATGGGGATGTGGGGTGGGATGATGGGGTTGTGGAGTTGGATTATGGGGACAGGAACAAGGTTATGGGGTTGAGGAGTGGGATTATGGGGTTGTGGGGTGGGATTATGGGGCTGTGGGGTGATATTATGGGGTTGTGGGGTGGGATGATGGGGAGAGGAACGAGATTATGGGGTTGTGGGGTGAGATTATGGGGTTGTGGAGTGAGATTATGGGGTGAGGAATGAGATTATGGGGTTGTGGGGTGGGATTATGAGGTCAGGAACAAGGTTATGGGGTTGTGGGGTGAGATTATGGGGTTGTTAGATGGGATTATGGGGTCAGGAACAAGGTTAGGGGGTTTTGGAGTGGTATGATGGGGTTGTGGAGTTGGATTATGGGGTGAGGAACGAGATTATGGGGTTGTGGGGTGGAATTATGGGGTCAGGAACAAGGTTATGGGGTTGTGGGGTGGGATTATGGGGTTGTGGAGTTGGATTATGGGGACAAGAACAAGGTTATGGGGTTGAGGAGTGGGATTATGGGGTTGTGGGGTGGGATTATGGGGCTGTGGAGTTGGATTATGGGGACAGGAACAAGGTTATGGGGTTGTGGGGTGGGATTATGGGGTTGTGGGGCAGGATTATGTGGCTGTAGGGTGAAATTCTGGGGTTGCGGGGTGAGATTATGGGGTTGTGGGGTGAGATTATGGGGTGAGGAACAAGATTATGGGGTTGAGGGGCGGGATTATGAGGTCAGGAACAAGGTTATGGGGTTGTGGGGTGGGATTATGGGGTGAGGAACGAGATTATGGGGTTATGGTGAGGGATTATGGGGTGAGAAGTGAGGTTATGGGGTTATGGGGTGGGATTATGGAGTCAGGAACAAGGTTATAGGGTTGTGGAGTGGGATGATGGGGTTGTGGGGTGGGATTATGGGGTTGTGGGGTGTGATTATGGAGTGATGAACAAGTTTATGGGGTTGTGTGGTGGGATTATGGAGTCTGGGGATGGGATTATGGGATCAGGTCTGCAGTTGTGGGGTCTGGGGATGGGATTATGGGGTGAGGATCAAGGTTATGGGATCTGGGGATGGGATTATGGAATCAGCTCTGCAGTTGTGGGGTCTGGGAATGGGATTACAGGATGGAGAGCACAATTATGGGGTCTGGGGATGGGATTACGGCATGGGGAACATAATTATAGGGTCCAGATTTGGGATTATGGGATTGGGAGTGCAGCTGTGGGGTCTGGGGATGGGATTACAGGATGGAGAGCATAATTATGGGGTCTGGGGATGGGATTACGGGATGGGGAACATAATTATAGGGTCCAGATTTGGGATTATGGGATTGGGAGTGTAGTTGTGAGGTCTGGGGATGGGATTATGGGATCAGATCTGCAGTTGTGGGGTCTGGGGATGGGATTACAGGATGGAGAGCATAATTATGGGGTCTGGGGATGGGATTATGGGGTGAGGATCAAGGTTATGGGATCTGGGGATGGGATTATGGGATCAGATCTGCAGTTGTGGGGTCTGGGAATGGGATTACAGGATGGAGAGCATAATTATGGTGTCTGGGGATGGGATTATGGGGTGAGGATCAAGGTTATGGGATCTGGGGATGGGATTATGGGATCAGCTCTGCAGTTGTGGGGTCTGGGGATGGGATTACAGGATGGAGAGCATAATTATGGGGTCTGGGGATGGGATTATGGGGTGGGGAGTGCAGTTACGGGGTCTGGAGACGGGATTACAGGATGGAGAGCATAATTATGGGGTCTAGGGATGGGATTATGGGATCAGGTATGCAGTTGTGGGGCCTGGGGATGGGATTATGGGGTGAGGATCAAGGTTATGGGGTCTGGGGATGGGATTATGGGATCAGCTCTGCAGTTGTGGGGTCTGGGAATGGGATTACAGGATGGAGAGCATAAGTATGGGGTCTGGGGATGGGATTACGGGATGGGGAACATAATTATAGGGTCCAGATTTGGGATTATGGGATTGGGAGTGTAGTTGTGGGGTCTGGGGATGGGATTATGGGATGGGGAGCATAATTATGGGGTCTGGGGATGGGATTATGGGATCAGATCTGCAGTTATGGGGTCTGGAAATGGGATTACGGGATGGGGATCATAATGATAGGGTCCAGGTTTGGGATTATGGGATTGGGATTACAGGACGCCAAACAAAACCCACCTCCTCTCTCCTTGCAGCTCCTTCCTGCTCATCCAAATCCCCACCGGCGTCTTGCGCCCCCGTCCCCAACCCCGTCCCCAACCGTCCCCCCCCTTCCAACTCCAGCTGCTCGGCCCTTGGGGTCGGCCACGTCCGCACCTTCGATCTCCTCCATCACGATTTTTCGGGTTCCTGCCTTCGCCTTTTGGTTGAGGAATGTTCCGGAACGAAAACAAATCCATTCTTTCGTATCCTCATCCGATCCGGATCCGGAGGCATCGTCGGAGTCGTGATTCAATGGCAGCGAATGGTGGTGGAGATGGAAGAGGAAAAGGTGACGGTGAGTAAAGATGGAGGAGGGAAGGAGTAAAGTGTGAGTAAGAGTGGAAGCGGGAGGAGTTGTGGGGTCGGAGATGGGGAGGGGGTGAAATGGGAGCCAGAAGGGATCCAGAAGGGATGGGGTGGGGATGTGGGGGGCAACAAAATGGGGCGGTTGTGAGTAAAGCGTGAGTAAAGCGTGAGTAAAGTCTGAGTAGTGATGAAATGGGATCCAGAGGGGATTGTAGGATCTCAGAGTGGGATGGGATGGGGATGTGGGGGGCAACAGAATGGGGCGGTTGTGAGTAAAGCATGAGTAAAGCATGAGTAAAGCACGAGTGAAGTCTGAGTAAAGTCTGAGTAGTGATGAAATGGGATCCAGAGGGGATTGTAGGATCGCAGAGTGTTGGGGATGGGATGGAGATGGGAGAAATGGTGCTATGGGGGGCAAAAAAAATGGGTCGGTTGCAAGTAAAGGAGGGAGTAAACCACGAGTAAAGTGTGAGTAGCCATGAAATGGGATCCAGAGGGGATTGTAG
>NW_024969388.1:0-1524 GCF_019238085.1 Lagopus leucura | reverse complement strand
GATCCAGAGGGGATTGTAGGATCACAGAGTGTTGGGGATGGGATGGAGATGGGAGAAATGGTGATATGGAGGGCACCAAAATGAGTCTGTTGGGAGTAAAGCAGGGAGTAAACCATGAGTAAAGTGTGAGTAGCCATGAAATGGGATCCAGAGGGGACTACAGGATCACAGAGCGTTGGGGATGGGATGGAGATGGGACAAATGTTGATATGGGGGTAACGAAATGAGTCAGTTGGGAGTACAGCAGGGAGTAAAGCAGGGAGTAAACCACGAGTAAAGTGTGAGTAGTGATGAAAAGGGATCCAGAGGAGACTACAGGATCACAGAGTGTTGGGGATGGGATGGAGATGGGACAAATGTTGATATGGGGGTAACAAAATGAGTCAGTTGGGAGTACAGCAGGGAGTAAAGCAGGGAGTAAACCACGAGTAAAGTGTGAGTAGCCATGAAATGGGATACAGAGGGGATTATAGGATCCAAGAGTGTTGGTGATGGGATGGAGATGGGACAAATGTTGATATGGGGGTAACGAAATGAGTCAGTTGGGAGTACAGCAGGGAGTAAAGCAGGGAGTAAACCACGAGTAAAGTGTGAGTAGTGATGAAAAGGGATCCAGAGGAGACTACAGGATCACAGAGCGTTTGGGATGGGATCGAGATGGGACAAATGTTGATATGGGGGTAACGAAATGAGTCTGTTGGGAGTAAAGCAGGGAGTAAACCACGAGTAAAGTGTGAGTAGCCATGAAACGGGATCCTGAAGGATACGAAGGCCGTTCTCTTCCCCCCCCCACCAGCTTCACGGAGCGCCCATCACCCTGCCCTACACCGCCAAGCATTCCGCCCTGACCGTGGAACGGCGGGGGTGGGAGGTGGAGCTGAGGACCCCCTGGGGGCTTCGCGTCGCCTACGACGGGCAGCACGGGAGGGTGAGCGTCCAGGTGGAGAGTTCCTACGCCGGCCGACTCTGCGGGCTGTGCGGGGATTTCGACGGGGATCCCCGTAACGATTTGGCGCCGGCGAGAGGATGGAGAGTAGGGGAAGAGGAAGGATGCGAGGACGGGTCGGGATGCGGGGAGGAAGAGGGGAAAAAAGGAGCCCAAAGCGAAGAATGCGGGGTGTTGTTGGATAAGGACGGGCCGTTCCGGCTCTGCCACGAGGCGGTGCACCCCGAAACGTACTACAGGGATTGCATGGCCGACCGGTGTCACGACGACGGGGTCTGTCGCGTCGTCGCCGCTTACGTGGCTGCTTGTCAGGAAGTGGGGAAGGAAGTCCTGGAGTGGAGAAGCGAGGGGTTCTGCGGTGAGTGGGGAGAGGGGGGATACGGGTGGGAGGGGGTGGTGGGGTCGTAGAGCAGCCCAAGGAGCCAAGGGGGGTGGTGGGGTGGGGATGTGGCTCCATAGGGCACCTCAAGGACCCAACAGTGGGGGTGGGATGGGGGTGGGATGGGGGTGGGATGGGGACAGAACCCCATAGAGCATCCCAAGGACCCAAGGGGGGTGGTGGGGTGGGGATGTGACCC
>NW_024969387.1:0-1268 GCF_019238085.1 Lagopus leucura | reverse complement strand
TGGGGTGCAGGGGGTCCTGGGGGGGCACAGAGCACCGTGTGTGGGGTGGAGAAGGGTGGAATGTGTGGGGGGATGAAGGGGTGCAGTGCAGAGGGTGCTGGAGGAGCCACATTGTGGGGTGCATGGGGGGGTGAATGGGGTGAAGGGCAGGGGGTGCTGGGGGGGCACAGAAGGATGGAATGTATGGGGGGATGAAGGGGGGGGGCCTGGGGGGGGGCGCAGGGCTGCGGTGCAGGAGGGGCGCGGAGCCGCAGGCGGTGCAGCAAAGGCCGCCGTCCTGCAGATCATCAGCGAGCAGAAATACCGGCAGCTGGAGAAGATCAAAACCATCGGCAGCACCTACATGGCCGCCTCCGGCCTCAACGCCGCCACCTACGACCGCGAGGGCCGCAGCCACGTGGCCGCGCTGGCCGACTACGCCATGCAGCTGATGGAGCAGATGAAGTACATCAACGAGCATTCCTTCAACAACTTCCAGATGAAGATCGGTGCGTGCAGGGCTGAGACGGGAGCGGGGTGGGATGGGGAGGGGATGGGGAAGGAAACAAGATGGGATTAGGATGGGATGGGGATGGGATTGGGGTTGGGGTTGGGGCTGGGATGAGATGAGATGGGATTGAGATTGGGATGGGGATGAGATGGGATGGGATGGATGGGGTGGGATGGGATTGGGATTGGGATTGAGATTGGGATGAGATGAGATGGGATTGGCATTGGGATGGGGGGGGTTGGGATGGGATGGGATGGGGATGGGGATGGGATGGGATTGGAATTGGGATGAGATAGGATTGTGATTGGGATGATATGGAATTGGGATTGGGAAGGGATTGGGATGAGATGGGATTGGGATGGGATTGGGATTGGGATGGGAACGAGATGGGATTGGGATGGGGATGAGGTTAAAATGGGGATGGAGATGAGATGAGATGGGATGGGAATGGTGATAGGGATGGGGGTAGGAAAGAGATGGAATTAGGATGGGGATGAGATGGGATTGAGATGGGATAGGATTAGGATTGGGATGGGAATGGGAAGGAGATGGGATTGAGATGGATGGGGATGGGGATAGGAATCAGATGGGATTGGGATGATGGTGACAGGGACGGGATTTGCACCCCCACCCCGTTGCCTTCGCTCCCCTTTGCACACTTATTTGCACACTCAACCCTCGCATTTCCCCATTGCCCACACAACCTTTCCATACTGCACACCCCTTTGCACCCCCCCTTTCCCCACGCTGCCCCTTCGCCCCCCCCCCCCCCCCCCCC
>NW_024969386.1:0-2462 GCF_019238085.1 Lagopus leucura | reverse complement strand
CAATGACCCCACTGACCCCAACATCCATGATGTCCCCAATGACCCCAATGACCCCAACATCCATGATGTCCCCATTCACCCCAATGACCCCACTGACCCCAACATCCATGATATCCCCATTGACCCCAATGACCCCACTGACCCCAACATCCATGATGTCCCCATTGACCCCACTGACCCCACTGACCCCAACATCCATGATGTCCCCATTGACCCCACTGACCCCAACATCCATGATATCCCCATTGACCCCAATGACCCCACTGACCCCAACATCCATGATGTCCCCAATGACCCCAATGACCCCACTGACCCCAACACCCCCTTTGACCCCGCAGCCCCACTCACGTCCGGCTGCACTCCTTCACTCCATCCCCCAGGTACCCTGGAGGACAGCGGCACCGGAACCCCGACGGCGTCAGCACGCAGCGCGCCATTGGGTGGCAGCCTGGGGGGGCGGGACTTCTGCTGGGGGCGGGGCTTCCAGAGAAGGCGTGGCTTCCATTATAACTGGCACTTCCGGTGGGGGCGTGGCTTTCATTATAAACACCATTCCCAATGGGGGTGGGGCTGGTGTAAGAGGCGCTGCTTTCTGATTGGTTGGAGCTCCCGGAGGGGGCGGGGCTGCAGTCGTGCCGCGGGCACTCGATGAAGGCCCACATGGCGTCACGTGACCCGGGCAGCACCGCCCCACAGTGCGGGAAATCCCAGGGGGAGGAGAAGTCACCGGGAACACAGCTGGGGTCAGAGGTCAAAGGGCAGGGGGTCAAAGGTCAGTGACACGTAGAGCCCCACAGAGCCCCACAGAGACCCCATAGAGACCCATAGGGACCCAAAAGACCCATAGAGGCCCATAGAGACCCATAGACACTCCACAGAGACCCCATAGAGACCTAGAGAGACCCCGTGGAGAGACGCATAGAAACTCATAGAGACCCATAGAGAGACCAATAGAAACCCATAGAAACCCACAGAAACCCCACAGAGACCCATAGAGGCCCATAGAGACCCATAGGGACCCACAGAGACCCCATAGAGACCCCATAGAGACCCAGAGGGACCCCACAGAGACCCATAGAGACCCATAGAGACCCATCGAGACCCCACAGAGACCAATAGAGGCCCATAGAGACCCATAGGGACCCACAGAGACCCATAGAGACCCCATAGGGACCCCATAGGGACCCAGAGGGACCCCACAGAGACCCATAGAGACCCACAGAGACCCACAGAGACCCATAGGGACCCATAGGGACTCATAGAGACCCACAGAGAGCACAAAGAGACCCACAGAGACCCATAGAGACCTATAGAGACTCACAGAGAGCCCCATAGAAACCCACAGAAAAACATAGAGACCCACAGAGACCCATAGAGAGACCCCATGGAGATTCATTGACCCACAGAGACCCACAGAGACCCCATAAAGAACTATACAGGCCCATAGAGACCCCATAGAAAACTATGCAGACCCATAGAGACCCATAGAGACCTATGGAGCCCCACGGAGCCCCACGCAGCCCCCCACCCCCCCAGGCCCCCATTCCCGCTCACCGGCCGGCCGTGGGCTCGCTGCTATCCCAGCACCAGCCACAGGTGGCGCTGCTGAGGCAGCTCTCGCAGCTCAACATGGCAGCACAGCGCGGGCACTGCGCGCCGGGGGGGGCGCTGCAAAGAACAGGGAGACCCATAGCGACCCATAGTGACCCATAGTGACCCATAGAGACCCATAGAGACCCCATAGAGACCCCATAGGGACCCCATAGCAAACCATAGTGACCCATAGAGACCTCATAGCGACCCCATAGGGACCCCATAGGGACCCCATAGGGACCCCATAGGGACCCATAGAGACCCATAGAGACCCCATAGAGACCCCATAGGGACCCCATAGCGACCCATAGAGACCCCATAGCGACCCTATAGGGACCCCATAGCGACCCACAGCGACCCCATAGCGACCCTATAGGGACCCCATAGCGACCCATAGCGACCCCATAGCGACCCCATAGAGACCCATAGCAACCCATAGCGACCCCATTGAACCCATAGAAACCCCAAAGAGTCCCCATACAGACCCCATGGACCCCATAGTGACCCCAGGGACCCCATAGAGACCCCATAGCGACCCCATAGAGACCTCAGAGAGACCCCATTGAACCCATAGAAACCCCATAGGGACCCCATAGAAACCCCACTGATCCCATAGAGACCCCATGGGCCCCACAGAGGCCCCATGGAGCCCATTACCCCCATTAGCCCCATGAACCCCCCATGCCCCGTTGCCCCACATCCTCCCCCACATCCCCCATTGCCCCCTCACGTCCCCCATCACGCCCCCCACCCCACATCCCGCCCCATAGCCCCCATCACCCTCATTACCCCCCCTTCCCCCCATCGCCCCACATCCCCCATCACCCCATAGCCCCCATATCCCCCTCGCACCCCACATCCCCCCCCAT
>NW_024969385.1:637-1264 GCF_019238085.1 Lagopus leucura | reverse complement strand
AGACTCCGATTGGGGCCACCATTGGGGTCACCATTGAGACCCCTATTGGGGCCACCATTGGGGTCACCATTGAGACCCCTATTGGGGCCACCATTGGGACACCATCCGGCCCACCATTGGGGTCACCATTTGGGTCACCATTGAGGTCACTGTTGGGACACCATTGGGGTCACCATCGAGACTCCTATTGGGGCCACCATTGGGGTCACCATTGAGACCCCTATTGGGGCCACCATTGGGACACCATCCGGCCCACCATTGGGGTCACCATTGGGGTCACCATCGAGACCCCTATTGAGGCCACCATTGGGGACACCATCCGGCCCACCATTGGGGTCACCATTGGGGCCGCCATTGAGGTCACCATTAGGACCACCATTGGGGTCACCATTGGGGTCACCATTGGGGTCACCATCAAGAACCCTATTGGGGCCACCATTGGGGTCACCATTGAGGTCACTACTGGGACACCATTGAGGCCACCATTGGGGCACCATCCGGCCCACCATTGGGGTCACCATTGGGGCCGCCATTGAGGTCACCATTGGGACACCATTGGGGTCACCATTGAGGTCACTACTGGGACACCATTGGGACACCATTAGGACCACCATTGGGGTCACCATC
>NW_024969385.1:0-627 GCF_019238085.1 Lagopus leucura | reverse complement strand
AGACTCCGATTGGGGCCACCATTGGGGTCACCATTGAGACCCCTATTGGGGCCACCATTGGGGTCACCATTGAGACCCCTATTGGGGCCACCATTGGGACACCATCCGGCCCACCATTGGGGTCACCATTTGGGTCACCATTGAGGTCACTGTTGGGACACCATTGGGGTCACCATCGAGACTCCTATTGGGGCCACCATTGGGGTCACCATTGAGACCCCTATTGGGGCCACCATTGGGACACCATCCGGCCCACCATTGGGGTCACCATTGGGGTCACCATCGAGACCCCTATTGAGGCCACCATTGGGGACACCATCCGGCCCACCATTGGGGTCACCATTGGGGCCGCCATTGAGGTCACCATTAGGACCACCATTGGGGTCACCATTGGGGTCACCATTGGGGTCACCATCAAGAACCCTATTGGGGCCACCATTGGGGTCACCATTGAGGTCACTACTGGGACACCATTGAGGCCACCATTGGGGCACCATCCGGCCCACCATTGGGGTCACCATTGGGGCCGCCATTGAGGTCACCATTGGGACACCATTGGGGTCACCATTGAGGTCACTACTGGGACACCATTGGGACACCATTAGGACCACCATTGGGGTCACCATC
>NW_024969384.1:0-34646 GCF_019238085.1 Lagopus leucura | reverse complement strand
CTTTCTTTCTTTCTTTCTTTCTTTCTTTCTTTCTTTCTTTCTTTCTTCCTTTCTTCCTTTCTTCCTTTCTTTCTTTCTTTCTTTCTTTCTTTCTTTCTTTCTTTCTTTCTTTCTTTCTTTCTTTCTTTCTTTCTTTCTTTCTTTCTTTCTTTCTTTCTTTCTTTCTTTCTTTCTTTCTTTCTTTCTTTCTTTCTTTCTTTCTTTCTTTCTTTCTTTCCTTTTTTTTTTTCAGTTGGGATAATAATAACAGTGTCAAGGACACCATTCAAGTTGATGCCTGGAGAGCTATTCAGTATAGACCTATTTACTGCCATTATAAAATGCCTGTGGATAGTCCAACGACCGATTTTCAAGAGTCTTTTTCTACTGTTTGAAGGATCAGGAAAATCTATCAAACTGGAGAAATTAAGCTATTTTTCTTCAGGGGAAGAGAAACAGAGTAGGGAGCTTCTCACATTAAAATGCTGCTGTAGATTCCCGATGAATGAAAAATTGCTCTGCATAATAATGAAGTGAGAGAGTGATTTTTAAAGGGCTTCAAACTGCCCTGCGCAGCTGCGGCAGCGTGTGGGATTTCAGGGCACAGGCATCTTCCAAAGTGCTTCTCTTCAGAAAAATGTCAGCTTCGAGTAATTACTGACGTGCTAAAAGTTGATCAACGTGCTAAACAAACAGGTTCTGCTCCGATGGGTGCCTGTCACCATTCTGACTCCAAGTGCCCTCCTGCCATGCTGAAGCCCCAGATGAATCACACAGCCATAGGGTTATTAAGGCTGGAGAAGGCCTCCAAGATCCCCAAGTCCAACCCACCCCACCATGCCCACTGACCACGTGCCCAGGTGTCACATTCTCAAACTCCTCCAGGGATGGAGAATCTCCCACTCCCTGGGCAGCTGTGCCACTGCATCACTGCTCTTTCCAAGAACAAATTATTCCTAATATCCAGCCTGAGTTGCATATAATGGCATGGGCTGGCATATGGTGGCGTGGGATGACATATGGTAAGCATATTTTGGCACAGGGTGGATCAGGCCGCTCTCAGCCCTCAGCGTGCAGCTCAAGCATTTTCTGTGGCAGCAGGAAGCACAACTCTGGTCTGCTTTCCTCCTTCTCCATCTCCAGAGCAGCACACATGGGATCTCTGGCACTGTGGCAGCCACCTCTCTGCTCTCCCTGACCTGCAAGAATAGCAAAAGTCTTGGGGTCAGGCAACACAAACATCTGCATCACCAGCAAGGTACCATGCAGCAGCCCCTGCGGATCTCTCCACTGCCCTGGATGCACCCAGCTCCATCTCCTGGAACAGATCTGCCATGGGTGGGGGTCTGGTGGGGGTGTTGTGTCCCAGCAGTGCAGCTGGCTGCTCCCGTGGGAATACTGCTGCCCAGTGCTGCTGCTCCCGGAGCGCAGCTCCGCTCTTTGTTACTGGAGCTGCGGCCGCGCTTTGTGCCGCCGATTTGAATTTGACCCTTTCCAACACTAAAAATCAATACTCCCGTGGAGAAGCAGTGGGTGCTATTTTTCTAAACCCTGTTTACAGCCGTACAGTCTTTTAAGGCAGATGTTATCTGCTTCGGAGTCCGCCGCATACTTTACCAAATTTTACAAAGCATTTTCTGAGCACATAATGACGGTATTATCTCTGTCCACCTGCTGAGAATAGCAGTGGGCTTACAATAAATATCTCCTTTTGAGATGTACAAGTAAGAGTCCATCTTATCTGTCAAGATGGGGGAATAAAAGCCCCTAATTTACATCCCAGAAAGCGCTGGGGTGTGACAAAGGTCATCTGCTGACACTGTACCCTCAGCTGGAATGAAAATGCACGCACTGGGGCCGTGCTGCTGGAGATGAGATATCAGTGTTGCCCCGAGCATCCACAGTCTCACAGCACTGAGGGTGGAGCACCCTCTGGACACTGCATGTCCCTTCTTACATTGAAGCTGGGCCCTCTGCATGGGGACTGGAGGCATGGACAGAAGAGAATGAGTGAGGAGATGTCGGGTATGAAATGGTAACTCCTACCATAGAGGAAGAGCAGCCAACGAGAAAGCTGAGCAAATGGGCTGGACTCCTAAAAATTGTTATGATTGCTGAAGTTTTAAATAATGCATTGCCTTTGGATCACCGCTGTCCCTGTGGCATTCATCTTTGATCTTAAAGTTCGGTGGTAAACCAGAGATACCGACCCTTGTTGGCGCATTCTGCAGGCAGTAATTGATCAAAGATTTATTTATTAGCCAGGCTGTGATTGACTTATGGGAGTTTTGCTTGATCAAGTTAATTACCAGCGGCAGATTGCCGTGTGCTGCAGCGTGGGAAGCTCTGCAGCCACAGCACTGCATGTGCCTGCTCATCATGGGCGTGGGTCGTTCACCTGCAGCCAAGACAACAGCAGTCACCATCAGAAACCAACCTGACTTGGAACAGAGGATTTAGCAAAGTCAGATTTAACGCGCCGTTTCCATAGGATGAGAGAAATCAAGACGTTAATTTTCAGACGCAGAAAGAGTTGGTTAAGTGCTGATTTATTCATGATGGTGCAAAAGGGAGAAGTGTCCATGAGGTTCCAGCACCGTACCGGAACGATTCACCCATGGGAGCACTCACCAGTTGGTGAAACACCACTGACAGAAACACCACCTTGCTGAGAGCTGAGCCCAGGTGGGACTGGTGGCTGCAACATCTGAATGTTCCTTGGAAGATCCCAGTCTGACCTGCTGGGATTTTCCCTCTAAATCACAGCAGCAATCCGGGCTTTCAGCCTTTCCCAATAAGTTTACCTGTCTTTAATTGCCGCTAAGAAATGGACCCCTCTCAAGCCACGTGCGCCGTCTCTCCTCCTGGCTGACAGACAACTGTCAGCGAGGCAAGAGCTACTAATTAGGAATTGATAAATATAAGTGTGCTGTCTTCCCCGTGCAGAATAGCGCTTGACGACAGTAATTAATTGTTCATTGATCCCACAGGCTGGGCCTCGCCTGCATGCAGCTGCCCCGGGGACACTCACAGTGCTGACCCTATGTGGGCCCTGCACTGCCCGGCATGCGGCCAAGTTCCCCATCCCTTTGCTCTTCCTTCATCCCCTATTAGAACTATGGAAAGTAAAAAGCATGTGACAAATGGGTCTATCAGGCAGGACGGAAAGGCCAGGGCTGGCTGATGTGTGCTGGCCCTGAAATGAGCTGTGAATTTTGTCATGGCCTGAACACAGTTCTTCCAAGAGGAAAACAGTTCAAAGAACTTAAATATATCTGTATCTTCATCTTAAACAGGTCTTTAAACAACATCTCCATGGGTCTTTAAATTATGTCCTTGTAAGTCCCTAAATTTTCTCTCCATTTGTCCTCAAATTATTTCTCCATCAGTCTGTAGATGATGCCTCCGTAGGTCTTTGCATGATATCTCTGAGGCAAATGCTGGAATGAGAATCGTTAGTCCCTGGTGCGTTTTGATACCCATTGTCACATTGTGAGCTCTCCAAAGCAGAGCTCGTTTCCCACTGCAGCTATCTGGGTAGGGAAGAGCTGACCCAGCCCTGGGAGCCCATCCCAGCGCACTGCTCCTGGGGACATGCCACGTGTTGGTCGGGTGACAGCACAGGACATGCCTGCCACTGTTCCCAAGGATTTATGGAGAGGGCAGGGGCTGCCCCAGGGCAACTCAGCCCCAGGCGGGGAGAACTCAGCACTTGGGTCAGGCTCCTAAGCGTCGATCTGTCTGATAGCCCCCCAGGGAGTCTTTTGTTCTGAATAGGTGAAAAATTGTACCCACAAAAAGAATTCCCTGTCTGATCAATTCCCTCTAACAACTGTATTGATTAGCTGCAGTAACATTTTTCATTTATTAATTATGAAGAAGATGTTCCAGCACTTCCTTAAAGTTAACTATTGTGATGTTCCCCATCTCACCATCATCCTCCTGAGGTCAAACCAACCGCTTCGTGCTCCTTTTGCGGGTGGGTTTTGCTCCTCCAAATATTTGTGCTGCAGAGCTGGGCTGAAGCAGCATCCCCAGCAGAAAGCCCTCATGCTTTCAGGCATACTCATGTTCAGGTGATGACTTTTCCAAACATGTTCAGCCCTGTTTGATATTCAGCTTCCTTGGCAAAGATCTGCAATATTCTGCAATTCATCTTGTAATTCTCCTCAGAAATCTCATGTTTTCTAGATAACCAAACATTTCACTGAAGCTTTCCCAACAAGAAGAACTGGGCTGGAAGGGATGGTGCCAGCTCCTTGCCCTGTGCTGGTCAGCTCAAAGCCCCCCATGGCCTCAGAGGTGGCATCTCCACAGGCATCTCTCAGACCAACGGGGCAGGAGAGAGCAGGCACGAGGCACTGAAATACAGCACACTGCTTGATACTCAGTGAAAAGCTTTTATCAAAAAAGAAAAAGAAAAAAAAAGAAAAAGGTAAAGCTTGCTGTTTCACTGAATGCCTGCTCTTTCCCGAACAACCCCCATTCCCCTCCCAGGGATGCAGGGATGCATGTTTCCATGGCAACAGGACGCTTTTCAGGGCCGAGGTGATGCTCCCCCGTTGTCACCAGCAGAACCCGTTAACGTGCACCAGAAGCTGCATCCAAGACTGCAGAGCCCAGGCACATCTGTGTACCTAACAAATGGGATGTCTCCATCACTTTTATTGCTGGAGGTTATTGACATCAGAGATGACAAATCCCGTGTGGGGGTCAGGAAGTCATTTGCACACAGGGAAGGGATGCTGTGGCCTCTAAATGCCCCAAATGAGCAATTCTCCACCTCCTTTGCTCTGGCAGCAGCTCCAGCACTGTGTGCAGCACTGAGGCTCCTGCTGGCCACGAGGTCCTGGCCATGAGCCAGCTCAGCACCTAGCACGACTCCAGCCCATGAAAACAAGTGACGGGTGCTGTTTGGGGTAAGTAAACTGTGTCAGTGCCGTAAATGGAGCAAAGGAGTCAAGGGAGGGCAAGGGAGCCTGAGTGCAAACCCTGAGGAGGAGCAGGGAAGGAGAAGGAAGGTCAGAAAGGGGGTAATTAAGGAAATGCTGCAGAGAGAAATTATACAAGAGAGGATTAGAGATGTACAATTGGTGTCAGTACCCCAACATAATAAATCACGTGCAGCTGGAGGGAGATAGCACTGTGCAGAAGGAAACCTGAGGGTGATAGCAGACTGATTATGAGTTTGAAATATGGTATGTTGGCAAAATATCTGCTTTGATTTATGCTCTGTCAGAGGCCATCCCGGGAAGGTAGCAGGCCTTTCCCATATAGCTCTTCTGAGACTGAGACTCCAGCACTGAATTGATTTCTTGAGTTCACCAGTCCGTGCTAGGCTGGAGATAGTAACGAATAACGCAGAAGAGAGAAGGAAAAATTAGGAAACCAGAAAGGAGATTAGAGTCAGAGGAAAACAAATGCATCGGGCACGGGCAGTGTGTGAGACGGAGCGTGAGCAGGCACTGGGCACTGTCTGCCATGTACTGCTAACAGAAAGTGCATGCCAGGAGAAACACAAGGCACCTGGAAGAGCTATTAATGCCTCGTACATAACAAACTGCTCCTGGTCTGGTTATGTGATTGCAGCCTATGTTATGAGGAAAACTCCTATAAACAAACCTCACCCAGGCGGTTTCCCTCAACGTGGGACCATGTTATAGAAAGCTTTAATAACTCAGGTTTTGCCATCCTCCCCAAGCCAGCAATGATTACTTGTTCTTGCAGATGTCCCTGTAAAAATCCATACTTTTTGCAAATATCCATATCTTGGGAACAGCTTCTGGAGGGGATGCTGGCGGGGAGTGCCAGCCAAAACCACGCCGCTGCAGGAGGAAAGCAGAGAGAGGGGAAAATGGAAAAGCTGATCAATACCTGAAGACAAGAGACAAAGAGAGAACCGTGAACAATTTTTATTCCTGGTCTGTGCAACAAGGGGCCTGAACTGCAGACCTATTTTCTCCTAGAGAAAATGCAGCAATAGCCAAAAGATGGAGCAGGCGGCCACCAGGACTGTGGTTGGAGTGCCTGCTGCTACAGCACCCCATGCCTTCACCAGGAGCCCTGCCCTGGTCCAAGCATGGGGCTCCTGCTGTCAAGCAGATGGCAGGGAAAAATGATGGGTGGAGATTAATAATAATACTGATAGAGAACCAGATCGAAGGGATCAGGCAGCCACAGAGGGGACAAACAATAATTTGAAGTCTCTACAGTAAATGAAGAGGACAGATGCTTGCTTGAATTTGGGGATTAGATGTCCGTGACTAAAGAAGATAATAAATGAAATGATTACAGCATTAAAATGTCACCCAGTGGAGCAGTGGCCAGAGGGCTGCTCATCCCCACAGATGGGATGAAGGGTAGACACCCAGGGCCCTGGGGTCATCACTGCAGCCCCACCAACAGCCAAATCCCAGCAGGTCCCTGGGAAACAGTCACAGTTCTGCTGACACCATTTTTAGCACGGAACCTTTTCCTTCTTTTCATGTCTTGGATTGGAAGGGACCTTAAAGATCAAAGAACCACAGGATGGCTTGAGCTGGAATGGTCCTTAAAAATCATAGAACCGTGGAACGGTTGGGTTGGAAGGGACCTCACAGCCTTCCCAGCCCCACCCCTGCCATGGGCTGGCTGTCCCTCCAGCTCAGGCTGCTCATCCATGGCCTCAGGTACCACCAGGGATGGGGCACCCACAGACCTCTGGGTAGCAGTGCTGCAGTCTCACCTTCCTGGTCAAGAATTTCCCCCTCCCATTTGATCTAAATCTCCCTTATTTTTGTTTAAAGCCATTCCCCCTTGTCCTATCCCTATCTGTCCACAAAGTCAGTGCACTGTTCAAACTTCGATAAACGTTGGTTCAGGACTGCAAGGTGGATGCAGGAAGATACAGAGTGACTCAAAGGTGGAGGAGGTGTTCACCTGGCCACGAGAGTAGGAGGATCTGCATGTGCCTCCCCATTGGGCTGCAGGTGGCCCCTCATGTTCCAAGGACACGACAGTGTGCTAAAATGGGGATCCCACAGCTGCCAGCGTAACTGGCCCATGGGGTGACCGATAAGGAGGAAGACCAGCAGGTAACAGCAAGCGCTGCCTGGGTCTCTCAGTGCAGTGCCTGTGTTTATTATTGCTCAGATTAAGCAGTTTCCCATGGAGAACTGGCTAATAATGTCACCGAAGTATGAGGAAGGAGGAGGCAATCCCACCTGCCCCGACCCAGCCGCTGTGCTTGCTCAAACAAAACACTCTGGGATGTGCAGTGCCACTGTTCGTGGGGCGCAATGTTCGTGGGGAGCATGAGTGGGCAGGAGGGGGAGAGGGAAGTGCTTTATGAGAGCAGGCATTTCTTCTGCACAAATATCTAAAAACTATTAATTTCGGGGCAGCAGCTAGGAAGAAATACATGAAAGGGAAATTGATTTCTATTTAAATGGTATGTTTTCATCACCTTTTTTCCGAGCACGAACATTCATCTTTGAGTACCTGTGCTAATTGATTTCAAATGCAATTCAACACAATCACTGTAGAATAATAAATCTCGGGGTGAAGGCACAGGAGGGGCACCATGGGGCACGTGCAGGCAGCAGGAGTGAGGAGGATGAAGGGCTCTGGACCCCAGCCCACCCCTGTCCCCATCCCCATCCTTGCGGCTGCTGTGCAAAAGGTGCAGGGCCAGACTGCAAAAGGTGGGCTCTATCCTATTAGGGGAACTGCTGAGGACTCAGGGAGGTTTATGGGTAATGTGGTGGGTTCCACTGATACCAACAATCCCTTGGAGAGAGGAGGTGATGAGGACCTGCGCCGGGTGGCTTTGAGGCTGAGGGAAATGGGATGGTTGCAAGGTTTGCAATGGGAGCTCAAGAGCTGGCGCTAGGAAAGGACTCAGCTTGAGGAGTGCAATGGGACAGGCAGGGGCTGCTAACAGAGCCTTCCAGTTCCCCCAGCTTTCATCCTCACAAGCACCTACCCTTTCACCACGGGCAGATCTTGTCTGACCCATCTGGTGGCCCTCCACAATGGAGTAACAGCACCAGTGGACAAAGGAAAGGCAACTGATGTCATCTATTATCTACCTGGACACGTGCAAGGCCTATGACTTGATCCCATACCACATCCTTGTCTCTAAGTTGGAGAAATACGGATTTAAGGAGTGGAATATTCGGTGGAAAAAAGATTGGTTGGAAGGTCGTGGCCAGGCGGGTTGCTGTCAATGGCTCTGTGCTCAGGCGGCCACCAGTGGTGTCCGCTAGAGGTCCTTCTTGGGATCGGTGCTCTTCAACAGCTTCATCTACGATGCAGGCAGTGCGAGCGAGCGCACCCTCAGCAGTTTGCACCCTAAGCTGTGGGGTGCGGGTGACACAGCACAAGGAAGGGATGCCATCTAGAGGGACCAGGACGCACTTGAGAAGTGAGCGCCCATAAACCCAATAAGATTCAACAAAGCCAAGTGCAAGGCGCTGCACTTGGGGTGGTGCAATCTCAGATACGTGTACAAACATTTTTGCTGGGGATATTGGCTACAGCATCTCCCTGCATAGGAGAAAAAGCAAAAGCAGTTTCCTTTGGGCACAATGGTCAGGCACTCAGGGCTCGGGCCTTTCACAGACGTTGTGCTCAGCCCACGTAACCTCTGCTGAAACATCAGCGCAGGGCAGCATCAGGACAAGAAGGAATGGAGGACAGCATCCACTAAAAATCAGCTCATGGCTGCTGGGATGGGATCACCTCAAGGATGAGTCGGAGCTCAGCAGGGCTTACAGTGGGGCTGGGCTTTGGGGCTGCTTCCAGCCTGCTGGGTGCCACGATGCTGAGCAGGACGGTGCTGCTGAGGTGCTGTTTGGCTCTCAGGTGTTTATCCTCCAATACATAATGGAACATGATACCCAAAATGCTACTGTGGGAAAATGGGCTAATGGAAGCCCTGTCTAAATGTGAAAGCTGTGGGTGAGAAGGAGGTGAGCTGCTCCTAGCTCAGTATGTGGCACTTGTAGACAGATATTGCAATGCTACAGGCTGTTGTGGTACTTACAGCTCAAAAGGATGCTGAGAAACTGGGGAAGGAACAGAAAATAGTCATAAAAATTACTTGCAAGCCAAAAATACACTGCGCAGAACCAGGCTAAAAGAGCCTGATGTGTGGAGCTTGTCAAGAGAGAATGCATTGCTGAATCCTGATTGCAGAACATGAAAACTTCTGCAGGAAAACTGGTGAAATAATGTGATGTCTGTACCCTGCCAGATGTACGACACACGAGGGCCCCCAGCCGTGGGGATGTGTCCTGTGTTGATGGCTCTGCTGTTTCCTTGGCAGTGTCCCACAGGACTGACTGCCTTCTGGAGCAGACCTTCCAGACAGACCCAGCACCGGGGGATAATGAGTGAAATTCAAAGTGTTATCCTAATGAACAATCCGTGGACTTTGACATGGCACGGCAGGATGAAAGTTCAATAGCAGTATTCATATTGAGTTATCTCCCAATTTACGGGGCATAAGATTGACTGCTTTTACTCTCATTTTCTCTGAGTCATTTCATATGTTCTCACACAAACATAGGGGCTGCCCAGACCCAAAGCTAAGCTGCATGAGTATTTGTCCATCATTTCTGTTTTCTCCATGACAGGGCTGCAATGCAGTGGGCAGTATCTGCCAGCAGTGGGCATGAACTGGAGCAAAACGTTGCAGCAGACATCTCATCCCTCTCCTCCTCTCTAGACTGAAGACCGGTGCTACCTCTGAAAAAAGAAAGAAAGAAAGAAAGAAAGAAAGCATGCACGTTGATCACTGCTACAATGATTAAACCCAGGAACTGTTTGAATGCTTATATTGATGCAGCTGGGACCTCAAGCAAAATAAACCCGGTAAAATAGCCAGTGGACAGTCAGAGACCATGGTGAACCTATTGATTGCAACAGGGTCTCTTCTCTGTGCAGCAGAATGATCTCAGAAGAGCTCAGCTTCGGGTAATTTCTAGCAAACAATGTATTGCACACCATTATTTGTGGATCCTAAAAATCGAACCAGCACGCCCTGGTCTTTCCCATGTGCTTCAGAGAAGGCTCTGGTTAGAGGGAGCCCGGCATCACCGAGCATGTTGCTTTGCAATTGGGTGAATAGCAGAGCCAAACAGTTCTCCCAGAGCCACCCACTGCCCCACAGGAGCCTTCTCCTGCCCCACACCGAGCTATGCTGTGGCCGTGGCCATCTCTGCACTCCTCCTGATCACTGCCTGGCTGAGTTTAGAGAACAGAGCTGCAATATATTATGCTTTATCCCCTGCAATATTCTCTGAACACATCCAGCGAGTTCCCCAGGTCAATTGCAGCTGATCCAGTTTGCAGCAGTTGCCAGAAGAGTCGGCTGATGGATGTCAGTGGGTTTGTGCTGAGCCCCACCCTGTGCTCGCCTGTGGATGTGCTGGAAGCCAGCAGGGCACAGCTTGAATGCTGCTCTGGCTCCACAGCTCAAACCACTGTACAGTTTGCTGCGCACTGATTGCTGGCACCTCCTCACCTTCCACGTAGGGCCGCCTTGGCCAGTGCAGTGAAAGAAGACCCTGGTTATGACTGGAAAGAAGGAAAGTGCCTGGCCAACCTGACAGCCCCCGTGGTCCTGGTGTGGGTTGTGGCACATGTGCAAATGCATGCATTCAAAAATTAAGCACGTGTTATTACAGGAGAAAACATCATAGGGCCAAGTACAGCTGCTTAAAATCGGTATATTGCTTCCCAGTGCAGGTTGGTGTAGAGGAAACCAGCACGAATTTACGGCAACAAGGAAGGCAGGTGATAAAACACGGCATGAAAAGCCAGGTATCATGGCATCAGCAGAAAGAGAAGGCACAAATCAGGGGTCCACACTGATTTACATTCCCTATGTCAATAGAGGAAGAAGGCTCTAAAGTTTTACAGTTAATTTGTGTACCACAGGTGCTGTGGGAAGTATAAAACAGCTGAGCAGAACCTGATGGTTAAGTGTGTAAAATGTTTATAAATCGCTAAGCAGAGCAGCAGGCAGTGATCTCCGTGCTGTGAACCAGGCTCTATGGGACAGTGCTGTCCCAGCAGGACACCAATGAGACTCTATGGGACATTGCTGTCCCAACAGGACACCAAGCAGGCTCTCTGGGACAGCATATGTGCATTGCACCAATCTAAGTGGATGATGATATATCCGCAGGCGCCTTGTTTGAGGCTGTTACATACAAGGGGCTGTCGGGCAGCTCTCTGTACTTACAACCAGATGCCTTGAGAAAAGAGAAACGCAACAAATCAAGGGGAAGAGCCATGAAAACCCGCATGCGTCACAGCCCGGCGGGGCTGGCACTGGGGCAGAGTGGCAGCGGTGTGCTGTGCACGTTGCCGTGTGCTTGGAGGTAACAAAGGGATTCGCCGCCGGTTCAGAGGTCAGCCATTTGATAAACTGTCTCATATTTTTCAATGAAAAAAATGATACTTCATCTTTCCAATGACAGAAAACTTGCAGACGGTTTACAGTAATATATGCCTTTTTTAATACATGGCTTGCAATCTCAGTCCGGCGGCTGTATGAAGAATGGAGTAGCAGCCAAAAGGTTAATAGAGCATCGGTCCTTTTTTAATTGAAAAAATGACGGAGGGACCATGTAGCAGGCCGAGCAGTAATATTATTACAGGCTGTAAGTACTGTTCCAGAGACTTACTGTTCATCTGGGAGCAGGGTAATGAACAGTGGCCGTGCTCTGGCTTGGAGGCAATGTGAGCACGCCCTCGGAGAGGCTGAGACCCGCAGCTCTTCCGAAACACCAACTGCTCCCAAAACATTTGGCTTTTGTTGGAGGATGCCCACTGCTCTCAGTCACCGGGCTCAGCTCTGCCTACAGGGGACGTGAGACACAGTGAGGAGCCTTTGCCTAAAGGCGCCTGGCAGCATGTTCATGGGCGTCAATCAGCAAAGCATTATCAACTGCAGGTAAATTACAGCAATTAACTTTGCCTGTGGATTTGGGCCTCTGGTCCTCTCCTGTCCGTGCTGCCAAATGCCCTGCACCAGAGCATCCTCATGCCAGCACCCACCTCTATGGAGTAGGCAGTGTGGGGCTGCACTGCGGGCCCCATGCGCCCATAGCCCCACAGTACCCATAAAGCTCCACCGCTCCCCACAGTGTCCCCACAGCCCCTATAGCTCAATGTCCTCACAGCCATGGAGGTGCCAGCTGTGGAGATAAGGTCAACTGAGGAAGAACTGTCCCCAAACAGCACATGTCACCCCAAGAGCTGAACCTGGGGCTCGTGAGAAGCAAAGCAGCCCCATGGTTTGTGGCACTGCCTCACTGAGGATGGATGCTCGGGGGAGCAGCACTATCTGTCATCTGTGAACAGCCTCATTTACAGAGAGACACCATGAGGAAAGGCAATCAGCCTGAAAGCTGCTGTGCTGGGAATGGGTAAAGAGCCCATGGGGGGGATCTCCTGGTGCACAGCACACGGCACAGGGCACAGGGCACCAGGCACTGGGTGCTGGATGTCACACAACTCCTCTCCAAATCCAGACCCCGTGTCCCACTGCCTGTGACAGCTCCATGTGCACCAATTTTTCTCTCCATTGCGCCTACTTGCTGCCACAAACTGTGTACACCGCAGAGCCACCTCCACGAGCAGAGCTCCCACTCTGTGCTTCTGTTCTGGCTCTCCATACAAAGCACCGACCGAGGGTGGATTGCTGCCACCATCCTTTCTGCTGCATTTTTCTCCCCCTGCAGAGGATGAGCTTCGGTTACTCCCATCCATCTCATTCTTTCAAGTCATCTTCAGCCTGCAATTTCCCTTCACCCCGAAAAGAGTATTGCATCGATTCGCTCCGTTCCAATTTCAGCAGAGGGATGCTGTGCACTCAGAGCTCCACATATGGCCACGGGGACACCTCAGGGACATCTGCAGGCACACGGGGCAGTGCTCCAGCCTAGCCCCTGCAGTGCATGGTGCTGATTTTCCCTGCCCTGAACAATTGTACCCTTAACAATGCGGGCATTGATGGCTTTGGCATTTTGCATAGTAGACATTTTTTTAGCCTGTTAACAAAATGAAAGTCAAATATCCACCGGAGTCACATTCCAGAGGTAAGCACCTCTGCCGCTCTCACACTGAATGCATCACAGCAGTACCCTGTGCCACATCTGACAACAAATATGACTTTAGGTGTCACGCAGCAGGCATTTAATTATCAGAGACATGGGCTTAATGGTGTTTGTGTCGCAGGAGCGACGCATGGTTGTATCTCAGCTCAAGGAGGCTGCGCTGCCTGCTTCCCAGCGGCCCCTCCTGCTCAGAGGTAACATTACAAAAATGGTTAAGCGAATCAGATTCAAATGAGGGCTGTTTCTCCTCCTGCTCAATAGATCTGAACGAAACAATGCCAAATGCTGTGAGTTATGGCGTGGCACCGACAACGGTCAGGACAATGGCAGCAGCCAAGACGAATACACACCTTTTCCTCTGTTATTGCTTTAAGCCCTTTATTATCATTATTATGGGTGATTAAAAATCCCATTAATCAGATGCTAAACGGATTAAGTTCTATGAATTAATTTTCTGGATATAACTAAGACAAACATTCTGCTCAGAGCTCGTTTAATGAAATAGAAGCTGTTCATCTGCAAAATTAGGGCTGTGCATATCGGAGGGTTCAGCTGGAGCAATCCACCGCTGCAGGCACGGGCAGGGGCTGTGGCCACAGCCACATATTTTTTACCCATTCTAAGTAAAAGAAAGATTTTGCTGTAAGTAATTTATGATTCATTACACAAATAGCTCATTAGCCAGGACCAGAAAATAAAATTAGAGTCATTTAAGGAATAATCCCTTGATTTAGTATTTAAGAAGGAGAGACCACGTGATGGGCATGGGGCATCTGCCTGGAGACCCTGTGCTGGGGGTTGGGGGCTGCCTATGGGGCCATGAGGATCCAAAGTTCCCTTGCCCATGGGGCGGGCAGTGACTCATTGCCACAAAACCCTGAAGCACCCACTTTCTTCCACCTTTGCACTTCCCTGTGCTGTAAAACTACCGCCAACCACTTGTTAAAAGCTGTGGATGATAATAGGTAATTCCTTAATTGCACAGACTTCAATCTGTTGAAGTTTGTCTGTTGTTCATAGACACCAACAGAAAGATGTGGGACAGCCCCAAGGTTGCCCATGGCAGTGCTGCTGCTGCCTTTCCCCCCACGGTCTCTGTCCCAGTTGTGGTCAACGGGCGCTCGAGGCAGCAGGCAGTTGCCAGCAGGAGGGCTTGGCACAGGAAAGCTCCAAGATAAATTGTTTTCTCAGAAGAAATTTCGTAACCGTGTTATTTAACATGTTATCACCGATGACTCCTAGCTTCTTTTTAACATGACTACACGTTGCCAAACACCTGGTTCTGCAGTGCTGCCAAGAGTCACCCTGCAACAGGACACAGTCTGCACACAGCCTGACATGGACTGTGGGGCAATCTGCATCCCTGCAGCCTGGGGCAATACCTGCATCCCTGCAGTTCGGGGCACCATTTGCATCCCTTCAGCTTGGGGTAATATCTGCATGCTTGTTGCTCCGGGCACCATCTGCATCCCTTCAGCTCAGGGCAGAACCTGCATCCCTTTGGCTTGGGGTAATACCTGCAGCTCTGGACACCATCTATATCCCTGCAGCTCAGTGCAGCACCTGCATCCCAGCAGCTCAGGGCACAGGCCCAGCCAGCACCATGGCTCTGCAGCCTCTGCCTCTCCTTTTCTACCCACCAGCAATTAAACGAGGGGATGGCTCTTAGCAGTTCTGTGACAGTGATACAGGAAATGAGTGTTAATTGATTTTTTCACCAGGATCTTTCCCTCCCACAACAATTACAGAGCTGCCTTTGAGTGTAACATATTGGAGACAATGGGATAAACAAGTTCCACTGTAGTGTGTTAGATCCCAGGCCACGTGAGCCAGCAGTGGTAATGTAGGAGTTTTGCTCCTACAGCTTACAATTAAAGAACCATGAAAGCTAGAATCACAGAATAATTAAGGTTGGAAAAGACCTCCAAGATCCCCAATCCCAGCCCCAAACCTCCATGCCCACTGACCATGTTCCCACATGCCACATCTTCATGGCTCTGGGACACCTTCAGGTACGGGGACTCTCCCACTCCCTGGGCAGCCTGTGCCATCTTTGGAGAATAAACTGTTCCTCATATCCATCCTGACCCTCCCCTGGCACAATGTGATGCCATCACCTCTCATCCGACTGCTGTTACCTGGGAGCAGAGGCTGATTCCTCCCTCACTCATGACTTTCAGGATCTGTAAGGAGCAATGAGATCTCCCCTGAGCTTCCTCTTCTCCATACTGAACAATCCCAGTTCCCACAAGGTCTTTGTCTTAAAAAGAAGAAGCCATTGGAGCATTTAAACCATCTCAAATCCTTAAAACATCATCAGAGACAAGAGGAACCTCTGCTGCATACATTTATAGCCCTCTCTAGAAACTGCCTATTGAATGACTATTCCCTATGCCTGTGTAAATAAATAGGTGTATTCCTTATTATGGTAGGAGGTCCCACATTTGGCCTTTTGAAGTCATTTTGTTGGGAAAAAGAGAGAATATTTTAGCAGTGAAGAAGGCACCAACAATCAGCAGTGGTAGGAATAATCCAATTTTCTTCTCAAAGAAGGGCAAGGGTCCTCCTAGAAGGTCAGAGCTCTCTTAGCACAATTAGAACTTTAATTAATGAAATTGGCAGGGGGAGGCAGCACATCTGTCCCCCCCGCTGGGTGTCCCTTGGTGCGTCAGCACTGCAGAGAGGCCCTGATCCCCGAACGACGCGCTGCTCCTTTTGCAGCACTGTGTTTTTGTACAGGGTTAATCATTTCCCATTGTTCCATCTCAATTAAGGGGCCGAGTTCCACTCTCATCTCTGCCTGGCAGGTCATAATGAAATCAGTGGAGCCACACAGGTGTACATGGGAAGGGAACGGTGACCACGTGGCACCGCACTCTCTCTGGTCCTGCTGCCCCATAAGCAGCCTTGCAGCTGGGCACAGAAGGGCTGACCCCAAACCATCCTTTCCCTGCTTGCATGTCCTGGAGGCTGCTGTCAGAGCAGAGCAAGGCATCCCTGCAGCATGCAATATTCATGGCCCCTTTGGGACAGCCATGGATCCATCACAGCAGAACCCTCTTGGACTGGTGCTGTGCCTGGGCCATGAGCCCAAGGGAACAGGTTTGTTTACCAGTGCCGCAGCACAGCTCCAAGCCCGACATCATCCACTGGGATTAATTTTTACACAATCATTCTGGAGCCTGTGATAATCACTCCATTAAAAAAATGAAGAGATTTGGGATTTTTTTTTCAATGCGGGGGATTAGGTCTAAATACAAGTAATCTGCAGGAAGCTCAGCTGCATGAACACCACTAATCGCTCCTCTACTCTTCCCAGCTTTAGCCCTTTCATTAGTATTTTCCCCAATAGAGTTGTTTGTCCTCGGGGAGGTCGGAGCAGCGTCCCGGGGCAGTTCCATGCATGGGAAGATAACACTGAGTGCAGTGGAATCCAGCAAGTGTTTTTGCAAATGTAATTAGAAGAAATATATGTCTGGGACTGCTCTGGCCACAGGTATAAGGATGCAGCACCAGCTTTTTAAAATAAAACAACTCAAGCACTTAAAAAGGACTCAAGCGGGATTTTAGTACTTAGTTCAAAATAATTGTCCCAGG
This sequence comes from Lagopus leucura, assembly GCF_019238085.1. NCBI lineage: Eukaryota > Metazoa > Chordata > Aves > Galliformes > Phasianidae > Lagopus > Lagopus leucura. The sequence continues at coordinate 17,961 of NW_024969384.1, read as the reverse complement.
AAACCCAGTTCAGCAGCTGTCTAACCTGAAAGCACTTACACACACTTGGGCAGACATTCAATAAAGCATTTAGATACCTGAGGCACTGCATCAGCAGAAAATTTGGGGCTTTTATTCAAGAGAGTGACTCAGGAAAACTGGAGAGGCTCCGGTGCTGAGACAGCCTGGTGTAGCCAGGTGCAGCTGGGTCTGGCCTTGATGCAAGCTGCCTCCAGGCCGGCCCCAGGCTTGCTTCAAACTGCTGGATGCAGACTGGCACAGCTGGGTTCAACCTAGCTCCAACCTGGCTCATAGAATCATAAAATCATTAGGGTTGGACAAGACCTATAAGACCCCCAAGTTTCACCGCAACCCATCCTCACAAGTGATGTTCCTAAGTAAAACCACAAAGTCGTTAAGGCTGGAGAAGACCTCTAAGATCCCCAAGTCCAACCACACCACATCCCCACCATGCCCACTGACCATGTGCCCAAATCATAGAATCATAGAATCACTAAGGTTGGAAAAGACCTCAAAGATCACCCAGTCCAACCGTTCACCTATTCCCAATAGCTCCTACTAAACCATGTCCCTCAACACAACATCCAGTCTTTCCTTGAACACCCCCAGGGTCGGTGATTCCACCACCTCCCTGGGCAGTCCAATGCCACAGCTGGCAGTCAAGGGTGCCACAGCTCCATGGTTCTTGAACACCTCCAAAGGAATCTACAACCTCCTGGGGCTGCCTGTGCCAGAATTTGTCCCTCTTTCTAAGAAGAAATTGTTTCTAACATCCAACTTGAGCCTTCCATGGCACAGCCTGAAGCCATTAGCCCTTGCCCTATTAATCTTGTTCACAGTCTGCATCCAATCTGGCTCCAGCCAAGTACACCCATGTCCATCCAGGCTTATCTGATCACCTGCAGACCACATGGTGCCTACCCTTTCTTTCCCCGCTACAGTACCTCAGTACTTTTTATGGCCACTATACGGCCCTTCTTCTTCAAGTCCTCTGCTCCCTTCGTGCTCCGTGACTGTGGTGATCTCAATGTCCACCCCAAGCCCAGACAGCAAAGCCTGTGAGATGCCCACCACACCTCAGGCATCTCTGACATTCTCTACTGCTTACCAGAATGCTGGGATATCCACTTCCCTCAGGCCCCACACACTGACCACCGGTGCCACCTCCTTCACAGCCCTGTTTGCAGCTAGATTCACCTCCGTTGGCTGCTGCAAGCAGCACAGAGCTGAAGGCTTTTAGGAGGGGACACTTACTGATGCAGCACCATGATTGGAGTCGCAGGTGGCTCTCTCTTTCCCTCCTTCCCTGGGGAATGGTTTTTCAGAATGAGCGGAGATGCTGCAAGCCAGCAGTGAAAGCTGAGTGTGGGGAAGGAAGGAGATGGTTCTGATCATAAATTCATAGAGCTTCACACGCCAGCAGGCTACAGACGCTTGTTTTTAAAGAGATTTTAAAACTATCCTGGGTGCAGCCAGTCAGACCAGGACACCCTCACTGTTTGGAGGACACATGCATGGGCAAAGCAAAGAAGGAGGTGAGCCAGCCCTGGAAAGGTTCCTTTCAGGGTGTGCAAATCTTCAAAGCACAACTTTCCTGTAGAGTTAAAAGGAGCATGTCCCATTTGTATGAATAAGTAAAAAAATGGGAACCATTCCTAAGCACGTGTTTGATCCTCTGGGTGTTTCCTCTGCTGGACCCAAGAAAAGATCAATGCCCTGATTTCTTTTATGTAGCATATCTGCATTCCTGCTTCTTCATTCCTCGACAGCTTGAATTCTTGTCCCTATTTCAAACGCATTTCTTCTCTTCCATATCTTTCATAGCATTAGAAAAATTCCTGTCATGTGTCTCTGCTGGATGTCGTTTCTTTGCTGGCAACCAGGCAAGTATTGATACTGTTTTGCTGCAGCAATTTTGCTTGTTTCATTATTGGAAACTGCTCTGGAGGAATATTCCACCTGGAGCTCTTGGGGCACGCCCTGCAGTTCTGCACTCCTGCACCAGGTCACAGCACATGGAATGTCCCCATGTCCCCAAGGTGTTCCCTGAGCTCCAGGAGCAGTGACCCCACCACCTTCCTGGCAGTCTGTTCAATGCCTGAGCGCTCTTTCTGAGAATAAATTTTTCCTGATACCCACCTTGACCCTCCCCTGGCACAACGTGAGGCCATCACCTCCCATCCTGTCACCGGTGCTTTTTGGCAGAGTGGATTCTAAAATCGGGTTCTTCTTTCCAAGCTGTGGTCCACAGAGTTTGTAAAGCCAACGTGATGAGAAGAAAACCAGGCAAGGCAAGACGTTCCTGGGAATTTCCTATGGAGCTTCACTGTTTTTACATAAAGTGGAGCTCTTTTATAGCCAGCTGCAGGTTGGGAAGGCAGCACAAACAGCTGCACTGACAGTGTCAGATGAACACCTTATCACCAAGCACTCCAAGGAAGAGATCCGTCCCTGCACGTTGCTGCAATTGAGATGTCACTGTGTGCCTTTCACAGCATTAATTACAACACTTTCCTGTATCTGAACACTGAAAAATAAGAAGCTGTTTCACCCCACAGTTTACAGAAGGAAGGTGTCCTTTTCCACAGTCAGATGCAGCCGCCATGAAGGCAGGTGTTATCTAAAGCACCTTCTGACATTGTGCATAGAGCAGAAGATAAATAAATTTCATAGTAATCAGTACATTAAGCTTAAGGAGTGCCCAGCCTCGTATTTGTCACAGTCGACCTGTGTTCAAACCCCAGTAAAGCTTGACTGTAGTTTGGCTCTGTTTATTGCACATCACTGATGGGCAGCTGGAGCATGTCTTTTTCCCCAGCAAAAAATGCAACTTCCCAGTGTGCTGGGTCAGGTCAGTCTGTCCAGGGGTGCTGGTGTGTCCAAGGGAGCCTGTCTGTCCAAAAACGTCTGTGTATCTAAGGATGCCTGTCTGTCCAGGGGTGTTTGCATGTCCAGAGGTGTCGGTCCACAGGTATCTGCCTCTTTAAGGATGTCTGTCTGTCCAGAGGGCGTCTGTCTATCCAACCACCGGAAAGCTGTCTGTCTCACCCCTTGAACCAAGGTACTGAAGCCACAAACAGAAGAGATTTTATGGGGAAGGCATATTCTCCCTCGGAGAGCTTCGAATCTAATCAAAACGGCAATTCCTACACATTTCCTATTGTGTGCCACTGTTGTGCTTCCCGGGGAGCACACTCACTCAAGAACAGGTATTTATCAGCAGCCAATGATTCAGCTCAAACCCCGAAAGGGCAAGGCTGGCACAAAGCAGTGGTGATGCACAGGGGAGAGATGCGTCCTCCTCTGCTCCTTTTTCCTCCAGGCAGCTTGCAAAACACCCTGTGAATAATGGAAATACCAGCTCACCAACCCACTGCCTCTTGCAAAGGTTCTTACAAAAAACAGCCACCTAATTGAGGAGAAATTCTGTCTGCTTGGGGAAGGCAGCTCCTTGTACCTGGGCCTCCCCGCTCCTTGCGCTGCAGCCCTCAGGCAAGCCGGGATTCTGTGTCAATTACAGGAAAATCAATGAAGATACTGTTCAGGACTCCTCTTCACCATTCAGTGCGGATGATATCCTTCACTTTCTAGCACTGATTCATTTACTTTCAGCCTCTCTAGGGGCTCCTGACATATTGCTATCTCTGAAGAATCTGAAGCAAAAACTGCCTTTGTTTCTACTGCAACTTGTTCACATGCACTGTGCCTGGGACCAGGGCTGGGACCAGAGAAACCAGGTCAAAATGAAGCACTTTTAAAATAGGATTTTAAAACATTTCTTGCCAGAGCACCTCTCAGATCCCACCCAGAGAATCTCGGTAGGATTAAGGTGCAAAGTCAGTGCAAGGGCTGAAGTCCCACCAATGGCACTGCATCACTCTGCAGCATCATACCAGGCCATGCAGCACAATACATAGCCTTCTGCTGCTTCCTGGCTCATGACCAGAAACCTCTGATCTGTTCAAAAGCTGCCCTCATGGAGATAGCTGCAGGTTCCTACAGCCCATGGTGATCATCCTTCTTCAGGCTGGGACCTGGACAGGTGTGCAATATGAGAGATGTGCAACCTCGCTTCTAGGTGTCCATGCCCAGCCCCAGTACGCATGGCCAGGAACCACATCAGCCTTAATGTTAGGTGCTACAGAGTGGATTTCCAAACATCCAAAAGTTGAAATAGTTCGTGACAGGACCTGAGCAGACTGAGGCTGGCAACACCATGCCCTATGAGGACAACAGCAGACAAGTTGACTGGAAGTCATGTGAGGAGCCAAGTAACAAACCTATCATCTCCTCTATCAAAGCAGCATTATTTCCTGCGTTTTCATCCTTTTCTCTCTCCACCAAAGCTGCATGTATTCCATAGGAATGGGATACAGACCTGGGGGCTGTACTCAGGCCAAATTCCCACTGAAAGATGAAGAACCATGCTGTGACGTTATACTCGACCCTGCAAGCTCCTTGCGTTCCTCCTCTTCAAAGGAAGCCTCATGCATGGAGAGCTTGTAGGTTATAGCCCAGAGCAAGGATGGTGCTACAAAGACAGCATTTATTATTTATAAGGCACTTCTATGAACTTGGGGCTCAGAGGCAGAGCTGTCTATGGTGGTAAACTTTATAAGGAAAAAAAAAAAATGCAGTTTGAAGAAACGCTGAAAGTACTGCATCGTGCAGAAGCTGTGTCCGTAAGAGGCATTGCTCAGATTACGGAAGTCAGACTCTCTTGGAGTTCACATGAAAGTCGCTGTGAGATTTATGAGGCAGTTTAATTGCAGCTAGGGCTCTTTGGATAGCATCATGGCCTTTGGATAGCATCAAGCACCGTGTTTTTACACAACAAGGGGTCTGTGAGGGGGTCCGGCATCACCAAAAGCAGACTGTGACACAGGAAAAAGCTCCGTGGCAGCGCTCAGACCCTCCCTACCACGGGGACACCACAGGGCTGGGGACACCATAATGCCTCCAGGTGTCATTGCCCACCACCCATTCATTACCCGTGACCCACTGATCACTCATAGCCCAGAGCAAGGAATGGGAACCCAGATGAGGTCTGCAGATAGTGCTGGGATGTAGAGATAAACGGGGTGCCGAGCTCCGTCTGCACCCTCGGGCTGTCCCGCTGCGGAGTCCTTGGGACTGTCTGGGGACACCGCGAGGAACCTCAGGACCGTTTTGGGGTTGCAACCTGAGGCCGCTGGGAAGGAAACCGGTACCGGGAAAGGCGCACCGGGGAACGTCCCCGGGTCTGCCGGGCGTGCGCCGTGCCTGCCGGGGGGGGTGCTCGGCGGCGCTGCCGGGGCCGCCGGGGCCGGGACACGAGGAGGGGGGGGGGACGGTTGCCGGCTGCCATTTCAGCGCGCCGCCGCCCGCTCCCTCCATTTTCTTGCCGGCTGCCGGCGGTGTCGGCCCCGTCCCCGTCCCCTCCGCCTCCGCGCCCGCCGCCCCCGCATGCAGCCCCGCGGCAGCCCCGCCGCACACGCCCAGCCGCGGGGCCGCCTCCCGGCATGAGGAGCTGCAAGATGGTGCGGGTGGCCAGCGTGCTGGGTCTGGTGATGCTCAGCATCGCGCTGCTCATCCTCTCTCTCATCAGCTACGTCTCGCTCAAGAAGGACAACATCTTCGGCGCGCCCCGCGCCGCCGGCCCGGGGGGGGCCCCGCATGTACATGTTCCACGCGGGATTCAGGTGAGGGCGCGGCTCCGGATGGCCGCCACGGCCCGGCACGACGCGGGGGCAGGGGGCCGCCCCCACCCGCTCTTGGACCGGCACTGGGAAAGCCCTAAAGCGCTCGGTGGGAAAGCCCCCGGAAGGCCCCGCGGCCCCGGCGATGGCTCCTCTCTCACCGCGCTGCTCCCAGCACTCGGCGGCCTGCGGGAAGCGGGCGGCCCCAGTTCCGCGGGACCCCCGGGCCGGGCGTGAGAACCTCGGTGCTTAGGGGCTGCTGTAAAGTGGGCACGGCACGGCACGGCTCGGCACGGCTTGGCTCAGCCCTGCATAGCTCAGCGCAGCCCGGTTCGGTTCGGCTCGGCCCGCGGGGAGCGGCGCGTCTCCTCCGACGCTGTCCGTGGTGCTGACGCCGGTCTTTCTGAGCTGGAGACCGCGCGCGGCCTGTGTGTGTGTCCGTGTTCGTGTGTCCGTGTTCGTGTGTCCGTGTGTCCGTGTTTGTGTGTTTCCGTGTCCATGTGAGTCTGTGCGCACACGTTTAGGTCCCAGTTCGCGCTGAAGTTCCTCGATCCCTCGTTCGTCCCCATTACAAATTCGCTGGGCCAGGAGCTGCAGGAGAAGCCGTCCAAGTGGGTATTTAACCGGACAGCGTTCGCACAGCAGAGGTGAGCGTGCAGCTCTTCCCACTTGTCCCCCTGTCATCATCTTCCCAAGAGTTGTCCCCTCCCCCTGAATATTTGAGAAAATACAATTAGGGACTGCTAAATACTCTGGATTCTGAGTAATTTGCCAACAGTGAGAGACAAAGGCTGAATCAGAGCATTTCCCAAGATGGTAACAGCTATCTTGGAAGAACTGATTAATTCAGAGCAGAACACCAAGCTGCAGCACACATCCTTTTACCAAACGGAACGTGACCCAGTTTCTCAGAGTGCAGGAGAAATTGTCATTCCTTCAAGATAAATAGCTGGTTGATTAAAACTCAAAACGAATCAGACTGTAGCAGCCATGAAGTGCTATGCGTATGGAGGGCAAAACATGTCCAGCAATTCTGACTAAGTACAGTGTGGCTTCCAGCTCCACTCTGGCTGTGGATTGGGCAGAAGGCAATTCAGTGGGGACACCAAGAGCCCAGACTACCCTGAAATGTCTTCACTGCACATTGACTTCTGCTTGCTGTTCACAGGTTCATGGCCACATTGCATTGTGGCAATGCAGAGACCTTCATGTTTCCTTAAGCTTCCTCAAAGCTTAATGTGAAACAAGATGGATTTTTATTTTCTTCACTACGATGTGATGCCTGCCCTGCCTCTTTTATTTAATGGCTTTACTGCAGTATGTTTATATACAGCAGTAAAGTCGTGAAAGAAACAGAAATCCTTTAGCCATTTAAGATGACTACAACCATCTTGGACTACAACATCTTGGTTTCATATTGATGAATGCTTGCCATTTTAGAGGGAGCATTATGTCTCTGCCCACATGTCCCATTTCAGGAGCCCATCAGCAGCTGCAGGCCATTGAGATGAGATGGCACCTTGCCTGCTCCATCCTTCCTTTGGGGTCTCCCTAGCTGGTGCAACAGTGGCCACTCATCAGTATGGCCTCATTCCTGGCACCACCACCTCATCCTTAATAAATAACTGTCACCCTGCTGTTGGTATGAGCTAATGCCTCAGGATCTGCTGCTGCATTTGTCTGTCATCCATAACCCATAATTAGGGGACCCAATGGGACTCCATTAATGCTTAGATACTGGAGGATGTGAGTTGGAAGAAAGGTTGTTTTCCATAAACATGAGCAAATAAAGTGGTATTGGTTTTCTAATTTTATGCTCTGCTGGGGAAATTCCTGAGCAAGGTTAGTTCTGCTTGTTTTTTTTTTGTTTGTTTGTTTGTTTTTTTTTAAGTATTCTGAATAACCTTTGCAAAAACATCAGCATGTTTGGTCTAATAAGACATTAAGGACCTATGTTTACATAAAGGGAGACAGTGACTGTCACTTGTTCCATGACTAAAAGCTTCTTGATGAACACAGAAGGAATATTTGCATTTAAGAAATCAGCTATATTACTGTTAATTCAATGGGATATTCTGGACTTCTTGGTTTTGCTTCAGATATCTTATGGCAAACACAGTGTCCATCATTACCATAGATCCATGGTCCAGTACTGAGAGCTCCCTCATTGCTATCTGTTTATATTGATTTTAATTCTGTTGCACTGCATTGCTCAGTAAACGGCTATATAACATTTTAGAAAGGAAAACTTAAGTCTATCTGGAAACAAGTCTCTAACACAGACAAAGGGGAAATACATCTCAATGTTTTCTTTTTTTTTCTTTTCCTTTTCTATTTTATTTTAGACAAGAAATCCTTCAGCATGTCGATGTCATAAAAAATTTTTCTTTGACCAAGAATAGTGTTCGGATTGGACAGCTGATGCATTATGATTATTCCAGCCATAAGTATGTTTTTTCCATAAGCAATAACTTCAGATCACTGCTTCCAGATGTGTCACCGATCTTAAATAAACATTACAACGTTTGTGCTGTGGTTGGAAACAGTGGAATCCTGACTGGGAGTCAGTGTGGGCAAGAAATAGATAAGTCTGATTTCGTTTTTCGCTGCAATTTTGCTCCAACTGAGGCATTCCAAAAAGATGTTGGAAGGAAAACCAATCTCACAACCTTCAACCCCAGCATCCTGGAGAAGTATTACAACAATCTCTTGACCATTCAGGATCGCAACAACTTCTTTCTAAGCTTAAAAAAGCTTGATGGGGCGATTCTTTGGATCCCTGCTTTCTTCTTCCACACGTCAGCAACGGTCACTAGAACACTGGTTGACTTCTTTGTTGAGCATCGAGGCCAACTAAAGGTCCAGTTGGCTTGGCCAGGAAATATAATGCAGCATGTTAACAGGTGTGTATTTTTTTCTTGCATTTAGCTTGTCAAAACACGTATTTCTCCCTGTGTGAACCCAATGGTTTTTGTTTTCCTAGTCTTGCCTTAACTCCCTGGCCAGTCAGGACCTGGCGCTGTTTGCTTTCAGAGCTCATGCAGTTCTGTCATTGCTTCAGTAAGTGCTCCAGGGTCTGAGCCATCATGGGACTGTTCAACTGTTCCCACAGCGGCTTCCGCAGAGGCAGAAGGAGTGCGGAGGAGTTGAGTGAGATTCTGCATAAGAAAAGAACCACTTACAGAAGAACTTGCTCTCAGCTAGCAAATAGGGTGCCAGCAGACATCTGCAGAGTGATCTAGGCAAATCTATTGTAATTCATGTATGGGTAACATTGCCACCTCTTTAGAAAATACACTTCACCAGGAGTCAAGGGATTTGCTTTTCTGGATAAGGCACTGTTTTTCCGGGTGAAAAACCAAAAGCAGACCTTGAAAGAGAATGTTTAGGCATTTCTCTTCTTTACAGACTGACCTGAACAGCAATCCTTGCCTTACTCCAGTTATCAGCTGTGAACACTGATGCTCTCCATGCTATGGCATTTTTGGTGGTCTCCATACTGTAATCATATTTTTTCTTACAACAGGCCCACGATGTTACTTGTATCCTATAGTAATTTGCCTTTGTTTTTTTTTTTTCACAGATACTGGAAAAACAAACACTTGTCACCCAAACGGCTGAGCACAGGTATTCTCATGTATACCCTTGCTTCTGCCATATGTGAAGAGATTCACTTGTATGGATTCTGGCCCTTCGGGTTTGATCCCAACACAAGGGAGGACCTCCCGTACCACTACTACGACAAGAAAGGAACCAAGTTCACCACCAAGTGGCAAGAGTCCCACCAGCTGCCTGCAGAGTTCCAGCTGCTCTACAGGATGCACGGTGAAGGACTGGCCAAACTGACCTTGTCGCATTGTGCCTAAGAACCTAAATCTTGAAGTGCCAAATGATTGTCTAAAAAAGTGCCCAAATCTGAGTTAAATGCTCTTCAGATACAATTCTAAAAAAAAAAAAAAAAAAAAAAAAAAATCCACCCTAAAATATTTTCCATAATATGCAGATGCTTTTCAATCACCCTTGCCATTGTTCATCAAAGGGTCTCAGCACATTTAGCAACGCAGAAAATGCGGAAGCACTTATCAAATTCTGTGGATGCTATTCAAGCAGCAGTACAGTGAAGCTGAAGTATTTTGCTTTTATATATATGCTATGAAATATGTTTTAAAATCTTTTCATATTTCAGCATCCCACTACATGCCTGTAAACATTTTATTTCGGTTGTTCCTTCCAGATTAGGATTAGGAACTCTGCTTTCATAAGGCATTGCTTTTCTCGTACATGTTGCTGTGAGTTGCTCAGCATACATGGATTTGCCGTGGCCAATTGGTAGAGCCACCCCGAGCCCCAGCTCATTGTCATTTACAAGTTCCTCAGTGTGGAACTCCATTTCCACTGCTTGCATATTTTCGTACTTACTGAATTTAACATTTTTTTAAGAACAACAATGGAGAAGGTCAAAATATGGCTTGTACTTGGTTCCCCAGCCCCCTGTGTGTGTCAGTGCTGTATACTGCAGGGGGGGGGGGGGGGGGGTGAGTGATTCCCAGCCCAGTTAACTGTACAGGAAAATGTCCCCCCACCAGCCCGAGGGGGAGATGGAGTGAGGTCAGGGCAGCCCAGTTTCTGAGAAATGGCCTCGAGAGGGAAGTAAGCACAGTGGGTATGTGGAGAGCAGGAGATATGATTTTCAGGGTCCCAGTTTACATCACCGAGTTCATGGTCAGACAGCTGAATAGGTGGTCTCGTGTTCTGGTCAAGAACAGATGTTTGAGGAGATGGAGCTCTCTAGATACCTTTGAAGGTCAGGCTGGTTGCAAAAAGGACAAATCATAGGGTTTCTTGTATTTGAGAATCTTGGCCATGTTGTCTCAGGATAAAGGAATCTGTAAAGCAACTGTTTTTTCTTATTAAAACGAGTATGCTTCAAAGTATTTTAACATTTTTATATTACTCTGTATGATGCTGAGAACTGACTATTCATGGAAAGACGATGCAAAAGGCAATTCAAAACCATACCTTAACAGTGCACATTTTAGTGCACAGCACCCACGCTTTGGGGGATAAGTGGCTGCACCTGGCACGCGACCAAATTGGGTGTATTCCAGCAGGGAGGGAAACCTCATCCCTCTGCACTGCCTGTAAATATGAGAATTTTTAAAGCCATTTTGAAAACGCCCTGTACTTCCTTGTTTTATTTATTTTCTGGCTTTTACTTTGGCATCGGAGCTGCGAGGGGGCTCGGATGCTCTTTGGCACCGCCAGCCTGGCGCCCACACCTTCAGGCACGCTGCTCAGGATGCTGATGGCTGCAAAGTTCCCTTCCCAGAGCACAGTCCCACGTGAGACCTCAGGCACTTCTGGCTTGCCCCACTGCCTGTGCTCGTCACTGCTCATGCAGCAGAGCATGACTTGTGGCAAACGTCCTCATGGAGACGTCGCTGTGCAGCAATGCCAGAGCTGTGCCGTGCGGTGCCATGTGCTTTATTGCTAATATTGCTGTTGATTATCTGTGTTCAGAGCACCCATCCCTGCCAGACATCGTTCCCTGGGTGCCGGAACACACCCAAAAGCAGAAACTGCACGGGGAAGGGAAGGTTCTGTGCCAGTTGTTAATGATGTACAGTGATTAATCATTTCCAGTGCAATTTGCCGTTGAGCTGTACTGCAGATGCATGCTGGCTAAGTCCCGGATCGCTTTGCAGTTTATGGCAGTGTGCAGAAGGGAGTCCTGGGGACAGAGAGGCTGTGGTCTGGGACCCCTTCTTAATGGCAGGTGTTTTTGTTAGAAGGCAGGCTATCAATTTTATGCAGGGAGTGATCATCTCTATTAGCAAATTATAGAAATATGGACAGTTATCATTATATTTGCTTGAATGTGGATGCTGATGCACTCTGTACAGTTTTTTGGCTCTGAGTGGCGCTTGGCTGCTGTGTGTTGTTTACATGGTACAACAACTTTAATGTAGACGTAAGGGTGTCCATCCGTCCGTCTGTCCTGACAGCACTTATCTTCTGTCCATTCAAAATGACTGCTCTAGAGCACCCGTGTTGGAAGATAATCATTAAAAATTACATGCTGAAACCAAAAATTGCTCCAAGATTGTTCTTCAGTTTTTCTTTTTTTTTTTTTTTTTCTTTAAAGTAAACTTTTTTCCTAATCTCAATAAGGCTAGGGAGGCTAGCTCATGAATCTGTGTTCTCCTGGTGGTGCTGTCCCCAGCCATTTTTTCCTGGGGGTTGAACTGGATCGAGGGGCCTGTGAGAAAGCCAGAGAGGGACTTTTTACAAGGACAGGCAGTGATAGGACAAGGGGCAATGGCTTTAAACTGGAAGAGGGTAGATTCAGACTACATTTTAGGAAGAAATTCTTTACTGTGAAGGTGGTGAGACACTGGAACAGGTTGCCCAAGGAGGTTGTGAATGCCCCATCCCTGGAAACGCTCAAGGCCAGGCTGGATGGGGCTGTGAGCAACCTGGTGTGGTGGGAGGTGTCTCTGCCTGTAGCAGAAGGTTGGAACTACGTGATCTTAAAGGTTCCTTCCAACCCAAACCATTCTATGATTCTGTGATGTTATGATCTCCTTCCAACCCCTGCGATTCTGTGATTCTCTGTTGAGATCAGAGAAGTTGCATGGACTCCAGCATGTGTGGCTGCACCACCGAGTGCACCTACGTTGTTGAGGACACCAGAATGGGAAGCTTTTATGTGCATGGGCTTTGCTCCACCCCCCTTAGTAGGGCAAATGGGGCACTCCTGTAGGTTGCTCCCAGTTGTGATGCAAGGCCCAAGGCAGAGGATCGTGAGGCAGTCCTGGGGTTCTGCTCTCAGGGCAGAGGTGTTAGTGCCAGTCCCAAGGCATGGCCATCGCCACTGAGTTGCGTAGAAGCGCAGGGTGTGGAGAAAGAAGGAAGCGTGGAAACAGCTGCAAATATTTGGAAATGGGAACACAGAAAAATTATTGACAAAGGGCCATATTATATCATTGATTTTTAAGCAAAACTCCCCATTGATTTTTTAGAACCACATTGAACATTTCAGAATCATTGATTTTAATGGGGAGTTCTGCCCCGAAATCAATGGCACAATACAGCCCAAAGTAAATTGCTTCTTAGTATCAATATTTTTTGTCAGAGCTGTTGCAATGTGGAAAACCATCTTTAAATTATGCATCCTTTGTTTCTGCCTGTTTTCTTAGATCTCTTTGAATTCTGCTTTTCTCTGGAGTCTGAAGGGAAGGGCAGTTGTGCTGGCTGGGCTTCATTCCCAAGCCCCGCTCCGAGGCTGGGTTCTGTGCAGACCCCCAGGTTGGGGTCTCAGTACTTTGCCTGGTGTCCCTCAGCCCCTAGGAGCCATCCAGATTGTGCTGCTGGAGATGAGGTGCTGGCACCTGCATCCAAGAGGAGGTCGGAGGAGTTGGGTTGCGTCTCAGAGAGATGACAACCCAAAAGTGCAGACAAGAAAAGGAATGAAAAACAGACACTCCTTAAATCAGTGTCTTTTCAGGGTAGGAAATAGTGTTTTTCTTAAAAAAGAAAGCGTGCTCCTGCCCAGCAGCCTGGCTCTCTGCTGCAGGAGCTGCCAGATGCAGCCCTTGTGTTTAGGACAGCAAATCCCCTCTGCATTTGCTAGCATGTTGGCTAGACTCTTCCTTCCCTTTTGCTCGGTCCAAAACCTTCCCGTCGCTGTCTATCTAAATGAATTCATGATGGTTCAGGGAAAATACTCACTATTATTGCTGAATGTCTAGACAAACAAATATAGCTAAATGAAAGCACACATAATGCAGCGTGATCAATACTTGCAAGTACAGAACCTTTCAGTTTACAAAGTCAGGAGGAGCTCTGGGCAAAGAGCTCCTGATGGCAGCCATGGGGTGATGGCACTGCAGGGACATGGGGATACGGTGGTGGTGGTGCTGGAATGGGGCCATCAAGCAGAGAATTGAAAGAGGAGGTGTACATAGAATGGGGATAGGTGTGCTACCTTTTCTTCTCTTTACATCCTTGTTTGGTACTTTATTTGCTTGTATCTATTCAGTGAATACATTAGGACGCAGTAGGATACATTAAGAAAAACACAGATGTTTTGGCTTCCGGTTTGAATTGTGGAGTATACCAAAAAGTATTTGTGAAATATGACTAACTGTGAATGGAGATTGCAAAAACAAACCATTTAGAAAGCAGGTTTTCTGTAAATGAATGTGTCTTTATTCTAATGGCTATACAGTTCAATGCCTCATGGAGTTGTTTCCAATAAAAAGACAAATACTAAAAAAAAAATAAAAAAATAAAAAAAAAAATTAAAAAATGCCATAATTGTAATAAAGGGTTCGTTATTTAATGGCCATACTGAAAGCATTATTTATTTTTAAAAGGCTGGTGTTGATAAAGGGCCAGAGTAATGTCTCAGGTGAAAGGCATGCAAGGCTGCACACGCTGTGAAATGTGTCCCGAGCAGAATCACTGCTTGGTCCTGCTCCCCTCAGGTCCCTGTTGGCCTCAGGGCAACCAGAATGGGACCAGCTTTGTCCCAGAGGGGTGGATGTGGCCTGCACAGTGCGTGGTGCATGTAAATACGTCGTCACATTTGTAAGCAAGGAGCCTGGTTCTTGTTGTAACGGAGTGCCGCGTCGTGACCATCGTTTGTGGAGAAATAAACGCGATGATTCATTCTGAATCTCTCAGCAATGTTATTGTTTGGTGTGAATGTGCCTGCAACATTGACTCGTGCCAAAACACGATATTGAATGCATTGTTTTTAAATAAAATATTTTATTGTGCATTGAAAGTCTGTAAAACTCAACTGCGTCCACTTCTTCCCTTCGCGTTTTCTTAACCACATGCTGTCAATAGCAATTAATGGCTTGAACTGGAAGGTTTTTCCGTGCTGTAGGCACACTCTGCAGAGCAGCAGATTGTCATTTTAATCAAGAAGTGTTCCATATTGCACAGGGTATATTGAAGCTGGAAACACACTCAGACAAACTGCATGGCAGTGTGCCGCGAACACTCAATGCTGGCAGGATGTGGCCCCGGCTCTGCAAAGCCCAGTGCTCTGTATGCAATGGGTCAACCTGTAGGCAGCCCCCAGAGTTGGGGATTGAGCTCAGGATTGAGCTCGGGATCCTCTCCAACCCCCTGTACCTGATGCTCAGTGAATGGAACTTGTTTGCTGTCTCAGCCATGTATCTGCCATGCACATCTCTGAGACCTTTTCTATTCAAGACTGAATCCCTGGTTCAGTGATGTCCACTGCACTGTCCTGTGGATCTAGTTCAGCATTGGTACAGCTGCCCAAAGAGGTGGTGGAGTCCCCATCCCTGGGAGTGTTCCACAACCATGGGGATGTGGCTCTGAGGGACATGGTCATTTGGGCATGGTGGAGTGATCTGGAGTTGGGCTTGGGGATCTTGGATGGGTTTACAAATTCTGCACAGCCATAAAATATTGGGAGCCACGCAGCACGTAAACCAGAGCTTGGCTCCAGGCAGTCGTTTATTGAAGTGATGCACACCCAACCACATCTCACAGCCGTTACCTGCAGCACCCTGGCAGGGTCCACAGAGTCTCTTTCTCTGGAGATATTCAAACCTTTCTGGATGCTCACTCATGCAACCTGCTGTAGGGATCCCACTCTAGGGGAGTGTTTGTCTAGTGGACCTCCAGAGGTCTCTTCCAACCCCTGAGGTTCTGTGATTCCATGGCATCCCTTAGAGCTGTCATTTTGCTGTGTCAGAACCAGTCGATCCTTTCTACTCCCTTTCTGCATGGTGGTCAGTTTGCAGCCTGAGAGAAGATGCACTGCTTGCCTCAGCCCTCTGCATGTCCCATATCAGCTCTTCTGTGGGCTTTTTGATGCTCAGCACTACACAGCTCCAGCTGGAAGCAGCCCCACCACCTCCTGTTCAAGATTCTTCTCCCTCTGACCACTACTGGAACCCAAAAAGTTATCAAATCAAGTGATGGTTCCAGTCTTTCTGGTCTGGCAATATTCTCTAGGGGCTATTTTTTGGCTTACCAAATTCAAAACATGCCTATAAAAGCTGATAATTAAGTTGCTTGTCTGTATATCTAAAAATTCCAAACCAGTTCCCAGCAATTTTCCATAAAAGTGTGCTGCTGACACCCTCCCTGTCGCTGACTTCTGAACACACAAGTTTCTCACTGCATTTGCCCCTAAAATGCTCATGGAAGAGGTTGGTTCCCACACCTTGGTGACAGGGGCTGTGCCTGGAGCCCTCTGCTGGGTTTCTCCTTGCAGCATCCCTCGTCGTGGTGTTCCCACCCTCACTGACCCCACGCAGCCAGCCCTGCCTGCTCTCACTGCACCGGCGTCACCGTTTCCCAACACTTCCCACAAACCAAACAGTGCGGGGTGCCCCCCTCCTCCCAAGATAAATATTGCAGACTGGAGCCAGCTTTAATCTTTAACCACCGCCCTGGCAGCCAAGTGTGCCATCAGCTGCACCGTAGCCAGCCCTGCTGCTCCCTGTGTGCCCCATCTCCAAGCCCTGCAAAGCAGGAATCCAAACACCCCCAGCTCTGCCCCCACTCCACCTCATCCCCTCTTGGCTTCCTGCATTTTTCCAGACGTCAACTGGCTTTAGGGGACACCTCCCGAGGGTAGCCCACTCTTGGGATTTGCTTCTCCATAACTCAATTCCTGATGTAGTGATGGGAGCAGAGAAATCCCTCCCTCCATATCTCTGGGTCCAAGGAAGACTCCCTGTGGGCCATGAGCTGCAGTGCCGGGGTTCATCAACTGACACAGCCCCGAACCATTTTTTAATTTGTCTGCTTGCATGGGATTCAGCTTCTTTGGACCCATTTTATCCTCTCAAGCACCCCCTTGAAAAACTCTAGGGGAAACCAGTCCATATTGCCAGGCTTGCTTTTTACTACTAGGAGACTGAAATCCTGCCTGGAAGAAAAATCACAAAGAAGGTTGGTTTTCTTTCTTAAGAGCAAAACTCAGTGCCTGGGCAGTGCATGCAGCAAGGCAAACTCCTGTTTTGTATCCCCTCCCAGAGCAGCATCCAACTGCACTGGCGTCACTGGCTGTGCAGCTGCTGGCGTCACCGGGGCTGGAGCCATCCTCCTGCCCTCTGCAAAGCACAAAGGGCTTGTGAAAGCAATTTCAAAATGCCAAAAGAAAGCACTTCCAATATGTGCTTAAAATTGTTGGCAATTATTGGTGCCACCCTTGGCCTGTTCTCACTGTTTTACAGGTGAGCCCACCACTGTGCCACATCCCATGCTTGGGTGGGGACATCCTTGACCACCCCGGTACACAAAGCAGTGCTGTCCATATGGTTTGATTTTTGTTTGTTTGTTTGTTTGTTTGTTTGTTTTCTAATTGTAGGAGAGAAAACTTTGCAGGACTTTAAGCAAATAATGCATGCTAAAGCCAGTAAAAATGCACCAGCAAAAAATAACTAGAATAACAGCAACCAGTTCTTACAATGAGCAGGTGCTCAGTTCAGTTCAAGATGCTGAACCAACAAGTTTGGTTCTATTACCCTCATCTTAAGGATGCAGGAGCCTTAGGTCCAGCCAACTGTTGGGTCTGCAGGATCCAGTGACACTTGCTCACCTATAATTGTGTCACAGCACTATGCAGCCCCCCAGTCTCAGGATTCCCACTGGATCACAGTTGTTACATGTCTGTGCCCACGTGCACAGATCCCACTAAAGACTGTGCCCAAATCAATACCAATGTAGTGTGGTGGCTTCTGAATGCAAATGGCTCTTCTGAAAGTAAAGAGGATCAATACACAGACAAGTAAATTAGTGGCATTCATAATTTGTCCAAGGAAAAAACTTCTATTCCATGTATGTTGGGAAGTAAACTAGACTTTTGTAAACCTGGGGAGCTAAATGGTGGCACCATACTTGCTTTTCTTTCTTGTATTGACCACTCCTCACTGTATCTGTGCCTATGTTTATATATACACACATACAGCACAACTGAGAATGCAGAACATGCTCTGTGCATCCCTCCCCACACTGCTATCCCCACTGGCAGGGGAAGAGGCAGTGAGCACTGACTGAAACACATCAAACTCCACATGAGTGAAGAATGCTTTTTTACTGTGCTGGTGACAAACAACTTGGGCAGGGGCTGGAGTGAATGCCCTCAGCATTATCCCCTCTCAGAGAGGGAAAGGGAAAAGGGAAGGGGAAAGATAAGGAAAAAAAAAAAAAAAGGAAAAGGGAAAAGGGAAAGGAAAAAAGGGAAAAAAGGGAAAAAAGGAAAAAAAGAAAAAAGGGAAAAAAGGGA
>NW_024969383.1:0-5538 GCF_019238085.1 Lagopus leucura | reverse complement strand
TGGTGGCTGGGACAGAGGCCGTGTGCGGCTGGAGGCATCGCGAGCGGCCGGCAGCGAGGACAAGGAGCCGAAAGGAACGGCGGCACGTCTGACGGGGGCAGCGGCAGCGTCCCAAGGGCTGGCACTCAGCGGTGCTGCACTCGGGCTGCCGGGGCTCCGTGCTGAGGACCCGTGGGGCGGTGGGACCGGGAGGGGCGGTGGGTCCCGGGGGGATGAAGGGACGGCGGGGAACGAGGGGGTGTCCTTACAAAAGCGAGACGCCACTCGGCTGCTGAAGGTGACCTCGGAATGAGTTTTATTTACCAAAGGCGCCAGGAGGTCGGAGAGAACCGGTCCGAATGTAGAGAGAAGTTGGACCGAGGCCGCCAGGGAGGCTGCCAGGCATCGGATGGGTGACGTGGTGGGCGAGCCGGGAATGGATCCCCCGAGTTCCTCGGCCAGTGGGGAAAGGGAGCGTGTCGCATGTGGCCAGGAGGTAGGGCCTGAAAGGGGTCGGAGCTTGGAGAACGTCCACAGCAATTTCTGTCTGTAGGCCGTCCCTTGAGTCCAAAAGGGAAACGTGTTCCGAACCCCTCCATCACCTCCTTGAGCATCCAAGCGAGTCCGAACATCACGGTGGGGCTGGGGGGGCTGGGAGGTGCCTTCCGACCCAACTCAGGTGCTGAGATCCTGTGATTTGATGAAGAAATGCCTCTGTGCGTCACAGGGAGACCCGAGGCTGAACTGTGGCCGGCCCTCCTCTCAGGTCCAGAGTGGGGAGCTGTATGGGAACTGCTGAGTCACGGCCTGAACCTCTGATTAATCACCTGAGGTGAGCCTTGAGTCAGCCAGAGGAGCACAGGTGAAGGCAATTCACCTGTGCTGCCGGAAGGGGTGGAGCCAGGCTCCACCCCTCCTGGACCTATTTAAGAGCTGGCTACCAGAGGGGAAGGATCTCTTCTGGAGATCCTCCTCTTTTGGTATCTTCTGGTGAGCTCAACCCAAGGGTAAGCTCTTCTACTTATTCTCTTTTGTGATCCTTGTTTGCTTTTGCCTTACTCTTTTGATTATATTGCAATTACAACATCTTGGTCATACAGGAGCACAAAATTGCCCTCCATGCCCCCAGCTGCTGGGCGTGCCCTGCTCATGGGCCGGCTGTGCCCCTGCCCTCTGTGACATCACAGCTGCCCTCTGTGACATCACAGCTGCCCTCTGTGACATCACAGCTGCCCTCTGTGACATCACAGCCCGCCAAGGGCTGCAGCTGGCAGAGCCCCAGTGGGCTCAGAGCTTTTGGGATCGTGGTGCTGAGAGGACGTGCCGCTTCCAGGGCTCACCTTCGCTGCGATGGCGAGGAGAAAGGCTGCGACCGCAAGGCGCCCCAGGGCACCTAAGTGCCCCGCAGGGAGCCGGGCTGTCGGCGAGGGCCAGCAGGTCCCTGCTGGGGACACATCAGCGCAGGGGCAGAGGTACGAGGTGGGGGGAACCGGCCGGTGGCATCGGGCCGGGGGCAAGCGAGCACACAGCCCTCGGTGTCCCGAGGAGAGGGGCAGCCGGGGGAAGCCTCTGGTTTGACCCTCACTGCAGCCGGGACGGCGCCGGGGGGCAGCCCAAGGCCCGTCCTCTGGGAGGGCCTCTGCGGAGGCTGCTGCCGCCTGCCTCGGTTCTCACACGGTGGGACCGGTGCTCAACCAGGTTCTTTCCTCCCACAGAAGCCTCTGTGAGCCGGCGGAAGTGAGCGGGCCTTTACCAGCATCAGGTCCTGCCTCCGCTGGCCGACTGTGTAAAGCACGCAATAGAATTAGAAGATGCCTGGCTGCTGCTGCTTCACAGCACAAGATGAACCGCGCCAGAGTGTTCGTCGCACTGTCTCTGCTGCTTCCTGGTGAGTCCCGATGAGCAAACATCCTGCAGCGACCACGGGGCTGTGCTGGATGAGGTCCGTGTGAGCAGAGGCCTTCAGAGGCACTGGAGCACCAGCGCAGCACTTCTGCCTTCCTATCCTGGCCGCCTGCTTGCTCCACAGCTGCTCTCCACCACTGGGTCCCACTCAGCCCGAGAGCTGCTGCGGTCCCCCCAGCGTTAGGATGCGGACCGAGGAGGACCCCACGGCCCCGGTGCCGCTTCTCGAGGACATCCTCGAGTCGGCCTTGCTTTGGCCTCCCTGTAGGGCTGGCATTCTGCCCGCCACGCTGCTTTCGGTGCCGCCGGGTGCAGCCAGGGGAAACGGGAGCAGCGCTGGGGCACCGAGCTGCACCACGGGGCCGCGGGGCTGCAGTGCCCTGAAGGCCGTGGGCAGAGACATGTCCTCAGCCCGCACCATTCCCGACATCCTCCGCCCACCCGCGGCTTCCCAGGCTCCAAGGAAAAGCCAGCATGGGCACAGGACCAGCAGCAACCCCTGCACTGACGACCTTCTCTCTGTCTTTCCAGTTGCAGTCGCTACCCAGGTGTATTTCACTGTGTCTTTGTGGAGATTCCAGAAAATACAGAGAGTCAGTGGCCGTGGGCTCGGACATCCTTCCTCAGTCCTGGCCCCTCGTGCCGGCCAGCACGGAGCTCACAGCCCTCGGGACGCGGCTGGCCTTGCATGTCAGGCCTCCGGGTGCTGGCAGTCACGCTGAGCTGCGCGCTGACGTGGCCGCGTCCTGACATGGTTTCTTGTCCTTCCAGCGGATGCTGTCTGAGCTGAGAGCACGGCAGGAGTGCTATCAGACGCCGGACTGGGCACGGAAGAGCATTGGTGAGGACACAGGCAGGCAAGCCCTGCTCCCCTCAGCTCCTCCATGTCTGCTGCCTCTCGCACTCATCTCCTCCCCATCGTTACAGGTGGTACCATCGACCTGCACAGAACTTCTCCTACCTACACATTTAAGTGCTGGTTTTGCTGGCTCCACAGTTTCATCGTCCCCATGAATCCTCCGGATACCATCCTGCAGGTATCGTGGCGGCCATCAGCAGCGCCGCTTGCACCCCTCGCTCCCCCTCGGGGGTCTCCCCTCAGGCCCGGCGCGTTGCTCAAGCCGTGAAGCCCAAGGTCCGATACGGGGCCGGGCGTGCTGGAAATCGGTGCTTCCCCTCACCTGAGCTGAAGCGCTGTGTGTGTGGGGCCCACGCTCCTCAGTCCCAGCTGGGTGAGAGATCTCCTCCCCGCCGACACCGCAGTGCCACAGCCATCCCAGCTGTCCCTCGGTGGGCAGAGCTGGGGGCCGGCGGAGCAGTGCTGGAGAGAGACGGTCCCACTGCGACGCTTTCCCAGCCGCCATCTTCCCCTTGGCGGTGACACTGAGAGCCCCTTTGTCGGGCGGGGAATTCAGGCCCAGTGCTTCTGCCCCATTCCTCACACGTGAGCCACTCTCAAGCACAAGTACGGCCCGCAGACGCTCGCTGCCTTTGCCCTTAGCTGAACCAGGAGTGCGGTGGCCCCAGCGCTCTCTCCTGATCCTCTGCTCTCCCATTCTGTTTGCAGCCGGGCGACTCACCAGGACAATGCTGGCCCATGGAGGGACATCAGGGCCAGGTGGTCATCGGGTTGCCAGCTGAAATCCTGCCCTCTTGTGTCATTCTGGAACACGTTGACCCAGGGCTGACTCCAGCTGCCTCCCCCAGCAGTGCCCCGAAAGAATTTGCTGTTTTTGTAAGTCACTGCTTTGCTCTTTTGCCTGGGATCTGGGCACAGCACAGTGCCGAGCAGGGACTGGCTTGCTTTTAGGCATCCTCAGAGCCCTGTGTCCCGCCGCCTGCCGAGCACTGCAGTGCCCCAAGGGGATGTTTCCTAAGCTGGAGAGCTGGCATCCTTCTTAAGCCTTGCTCGGCAAGCATCTCGGGCTTCCTGAGCAAACCTCGAGGCCGAGACTGAGCTCCAGCGGAAGCAGGGCCGGGCTGCTGCCCGAGCCCCGGGGCAGGGGGGTGGGCAGCCACGTGCTGACACAGCGCACGGCTTTGCTCTTGGTGCACGAATCTGAGCGTCCATCCTTGTGCTTTGCTTGCAAGGGGCTGGATGTGGACAGCGAAGAGGAGGTTCCGCTCGGGTCGTTCACCTTCGATGTGCAGAAGGCATTCTTAGACATCTTCCTGCTCCAGGTAGGACAGGGGCAGCACGCCAGGGAGGACGCCTGCTCCCTGTCCCTCCCTGTGCTCCCACAGGCCTGCAACTGGAGCCCTCCGGCTGCACAGCCACGCTCCTCTCGCTGTCTGGAGCTGCTGAGCAACAGGAGCAACTGGCAGGGGCGAGCCGTGGAGCACAGGGTGGGAATTGGAACCCCAGCAATTTCTTTGTTCCTCCCCATTTCCTTTGCAGAATCATCCTGCCAGAGCCTTTCGCCACATCAAGGTTCTGGTGCAGAGCAACTGGGGACATCCAGAATACACCTGCATTTACCGAGTGCAGGTGCACGGGAAGATGGTGAAAAAATTGACCGTCTGAAAGTGGACTTGGAAGATCCGAAATTGAACGTGGAAGATCTGGAATTGGCATTTGTCAGATCTGGAATTGGCATTTGTCAGATCTGGAATTGGCATTTGTCAGATCTGAAATTGGCATTTGTAAGATCTGAAATTGGCATTTGTCAGATCTGAAATTGGCATTTGTCAGATCTGAAATTGGCATTTGTCAGATCTGGAATTGGACTTACTGACCAAAAAATAAAAACATCAACATCATCTCGAACCGCGTCTGTGTTGAGATGGGGCGCAGCTCCGTGGGGGGGGCAGCTCCTCATTCCTCTCCAGCCTCCCAAAGCCCTGCGCCGGGCTGGCCGGTGCTCCCCTGACAGCGACACGGCGAGCGCTCAGCAACAGCCGGGCTGAGGCACAGAGCCAGGCGGAGGGGCCGCAGCCTTTCTGGGCTGACACGGGCAGCCGGACGGAGCTCCGAGGAGCCACCGAGCCGCCCAGAGCTCTGGCTGCGGGGAACTGCGGGATCTCCAGGCCGCGAGAGGAAATGGGCAGGCTGAGGCGGGCCCAGCGGTCAGAGAGAGAGATGGACGCCTGGCATCGCGCAGCGACACGGGCAGAGCGACAGCCCTGCCTGCGGCCCCAGCCAGGGCCAGAGGCCAGGCTGCCCGCTTGGCGCCGCTCGCCGGCTCGGGTTGGGGCAGCGCACCGAACGCACGCAGTTGTGGCGCTCGCAGGGCCAGCTGACGGCTGCGTTTGGCCAAGTCTCTGGGGCCCGGCGCCGTGCGTGCCGCGTGCTGGAGCAGCCGGCCGACTCCGGGCTCGCTGAGCCGCTCTGCAGCTCCTTAGAGAGGTCGTGGCTGCTGGGCAAAGTCCGTGGCGACTGGAGAATGGAAACGGCGCTCTGAGGAGCCCCTCGGAGGGAAACTGCAGGCCGTGAGCCTCACCTCGGTGCCTGGGGAGTTCGCGGAGCAGATCCTCCGGGAAGAGATGCTCAGGCGCGTGCCAGACCAGCCCTCCTCACCCTCGTGTCCTCCGGGCTCCGGTGCCAAGGACACCGAGCAGCGCGCCATAGGAGGAGGAAGGGATGGCATCCAGAGAGTGGGGCTGGGGCAGGTTGCAGGAGCGTGCCCACGAGAACAGCACGAGCTTCGGCACGGC
>NW_024969382.1:0-1177 GCF_019238085.1 Lagopus leucura | reverse complement strand
CACTGGGGGCTGCTGAGCGAGTGTCTCAAGGCATTTCTCCCCTCACAGACGGAGCTGGACAGCGCGAGAGCTCAGGCTACACGCAGCACTCTCATCCTCGCCCATGGCAGCTTGGCACTGCGAGCCTCCAAGGAGCAGCTGCTCGCCCGCCTGGAGGGAGACATCGTGGGCAACATCTTGCTGCTGTACAGCTGCGGCTGCCAGGTGAGAGTTCACAGCGTGCCAGGGTGTCAGAGCGCCCAGCTGCAGCCCCTCCACGTGGGGGGGATGTCCATTTCAATGGGCCTTCTCTTTCCAAAGGTCCCTCACAGAACGGTTTGTGCCCAGATGAAGATCCAAGCCCTTCCCTTAGCGTTGCCCCCACGTGTCCCCCTTGCAGCCACTGACCCTTCCCACAGTTCAAAGAATGTTCTTCTCTCTTGGGCCCCAGGACTTGCAGAACAAGCTCGCGCTGGTGCACAGCATCACTGACTTCAGCTCTGCCGTCCATGCTGTGGGTGGCTCCGCCTTCTTTAACCCCTCCTTGAAGGGCAAGCTGCTGGAGATCCTGATGGTGAGTGCCTAGAGACAGGGCTCTCTGCAGAGGAGTTCCGGGCTGTGCCACGAGGCTTGCTCTCCTGGAGCCATGCAGGTCTCCCTCAGCCACACGTCTCCAGCTGGCGGGGACCCTGGGTGCTGGGCAGTGGGCTAGGTCCACCAGCTGTGGAGCTGCTGCACCCTGCAGTGCCTCGGTGGGACATGTGGGAGTGATGGGGCTGGTGTGTGGCAGCTGTGTCTGTCTCTGCGCCGGGCAGAAGAGCTCTCGCATGCCCCTTACCCACTTTGACAATGTTTCTCTGGTACTTGCAGGACTTGCTGAAGAAGTATTACTTGGGCACCCGTGTATCCCCAGTGCCCCTCAAGGTGGTTCTGGCCCTGGAGCAGCTGAGGTAAGGACTGGAGCCTCTGGGGTTGCCAGGCAGGATGGTGGTCCCCCCTTTAGGATAGCTTCGGAAGGCCTGGAGGGGGTAGGGGGTGAGGAGCCACATCTACAGGAGAGAAGGCTGGGCTGTTGTGCCCAGCTAAGCTGAGGTTCTGGGCGGGGAGAAAGGCCCTGGTGCTCCTGTCCCCAGGCAGCAAAGAGAAGGGACACCTGGGGTCTCCTTCCCTTCAGAGAGGGAGGTTGTTCACTGCTGCC
>NW_024969381.1:0-6492 GCF_019238085.1 Lagopus leucura | reverse complement strand
CTTTTTCTTTTTTTTATACATTGTTGATTTCTGCAAATTTTTTTTTTAAGGTTCACTTTTATAGACATCTCCCTCGTCTTCACTTTCTTTATCTCCCATCTCCTCTAATACCATAATTTTATCCAAATGTAATAGCTCCATTAGTGTTTGCTTCAATAGTGCTCTATCAATCACTCTACTAGTCCCCTCACAAAGGGGATAACACAGCAACCAGTGGCCATCAAGGCTCCTGCTGCTACTATCAAAGAAGTAAATGTGGATACAGTCACCCCTTTCCATTTACCAAACCAGAACTCCAACCATCCAGTGACAGAAGTATCTATTCCCGATCTTTCTTTTTTTCTGCCACTTCATTGACAAGGGTGGCACCAAGCCCTTGCAATGCCTTCATTATTATGTCATCCAGAGCTGTGTTATTGGGATGAAGGTGCAACAACGGGTACCCAGTGTTACATATACATTCCTTTATCATATCTTAGGAGATCCTATTTTCTCAGGCCACCCTACTTGTGGCATATAACTGTCCTGCAATTCTCTTCATTGCACTCTTTGTATAATTTGTAAATCTCCATTGATTATAACAGATGTAATTAACCCAATCTACATTCTTGTTGATCATCACCCACCAGGACAGTGACTCAAACCCTGCAACAGTTTGATTTCTTGCCTTAAAATCATCAGGAACAAGAAGAAGAGAAAAGTTTAAATCCTTAGCTTGCCCACATACCAAACAATATTGATATGTAATAATGTTTGTCACAAGAGATACATAAGTATTTACATCAAATGCTGCACTCATCAAATCAACATTTCTAACAATTACAAGAGCTCACATTTCTGTCCTTGGATTCACAATTTTAAGGGTCCAGCTGATTTCAGTTCTCATTGTGTTTGAGGGACCTTCTTAACTCTAGTATGATGTATCCACAATGCTTTCACTGTTGTGTGGGATGTTAGCAGCGCCTGGAACAGACCTACCCACCTTGGTTCCAGGGGCGAATCTTAAAGAGATTTGTTACATACATATTATCGAGCCATATCAAGGCCTTGGGCTCTAATTCCTAGAACCAGTTTCTCTTTTTCTCAAAGCCATTCCTGTAGACTTATCACATGCTCAGTTAGTATTTCGCTCCCTACTTGGGTAGAAATCCCCTTTTGTACAACATAAGGCCTTCTGTACAGTATTTTGAAAGGACTTAACCCCTCTTTGGCTCTAGGTTTCGTTCTGGTACTAAGGAGAGCCAAAGGCAACAACTGTGATCAGGATAGTCCAGCTTCCTGGCCCAGTTTTACAACCTGTGATTTAATTAGACAGTTCATCTTTTCCCCCTGACCACTCGCCTGTGGTCTGTGTGCTGTGTGCAATTGCCAATTTATTCCCAATGCTTGCTGACCTGTTGGACAATCTCTGCAATAAAATGAATTCCCTGGTTCCAGTATTCCAATACCTGAAGGGTATTGTTGCAGGACACCCAAACCTTGGAATAATCTCCTGCAAAGGTACCTTGGTTACTTCCTTTGCTCTATTGATCCTGCAAGGGAATGCTTCTGGTCACCCTGAAAGGGTATTGGTTAGAACTAGCATATATCAAAACCCTCATTTTTCCTGGCAGTTAAAAAAAATCAATTTTCAATTGTTGTCCTGGAAGGTTCCCTTTCCAACAAGCCCCACTTGTACCCTGTTCCTGGTACTAGGATTGTACAGTTACTTTCTGGTGTCTGTACCCCCCATGTTTTATTATGTTCCCTTAGAACCAAATTCTATACAATACTAACGGGCACAACAGTGTGTCCATCTGGGTATGCACCCATCTGTCAGCTTGCTCTCTTCCCTTCATTAATTAGATTCCTATCCTTTCTAGAGTACCTTATAGGTTCTGACTAAGGTTCAGGTATTTCAAGTTTACCGTCTGGAATTAAAGCCGTTCACCAATTTCTTTTCCTTCAGCTGCCTGTTCTGCCACCTTATCCATCATCATATTTCCAGTTTCCTGTACAGTGTCACTCTTCTGATGTCCTTTACAATGTATAACAGCCATGATGTTCTTTGGTAGATTTACATCATGCTGAATTTGTTTTCCTTGTGTGTAAACAATCCTTGCTCTTTCCAGATGGTACCACGAGTGGGTACCACCCCAAAAGCATATTTAGCATCCATCCATATATTTAAGGTTCTTGTCAAGGCAATTATTTCAGCCTTCTGAGTGGAAGTCCCCACAGGTAATGGTTTTGCTTCAATTACCTTGTCAGTAGCAGTTACTGCATGTCCTGCCTTACAGTTTCCTTGTCTTCACAAAACTGCTTCCGTGGATGAATCCAGGACTCCTCAGCATCGTCCAACGGTTCCTCCTGTAGCTCTGACCAACTTGCACAGACAGTCTCCATGCAGTCGCACACTGCTGGCTTGGAGGCAGCTCTGTCTGCGTTGGTGTTTTGGGTGTTCAGCAAGTTGCTTCCTTCTCTTTGATCAGTTGTGCTTTCTGTTGAGAAACTTGATAGCCATTTAAATCAAGAAATTCAGCAAGCTCACAGTCCATTGTACACAGTCCTTTGTTACTGTAGCATCCACGTACTGCATTAAAGTTCCACTGTGAGATGGTGAACCCAAATCTCAGGCTCATGAGTTGACCAGTTCTCAAAAATCACTAGGCTGTTCTCACAACCCTGGGTATCACTGTGCAGGTTAACTGAATTATTATTATTATTACTTTTAATTTTTTTTTTTTTCCTTCTCTCCATATTTGAGGTTTCCTATTCAAAGGCAAATAATTTTAGACTTTCTTTGGCAAAACCAGGCAGAAAAAGGTGTACTTCAAGTCCAGAACGGTAAACCCCACCTGCTTATTCCTTAGCTTGGTTAATAAAGATATACACCATGAGTTGTATATATTCAACTTTTCTATTAATTGCCCTCAGACCTTGTACCAAACTATAGTTCTTGCCATCCAATTTTTCATTTGCAAGATTGGGTGTTGTATTTGGATTTCTATCCAATTAGTAATCCGAAATCCAAAAAGTTATTTTTATTTCTTTTATCCTCCTATAATCTTGTATCCTCAAAGGGCATTGCTTTACCCTGGTTGGGCTGGCTCCCATCTTTAACTTAACTTTCATTGGGCTGCATTTTAGATTCTGTCAGGCATCCCTGATGCCTGCAATCCTGTGTATACCCAATTTAGGATTTACGTAACTCCTGGGAGTACGACATTGCTTTTCCCAGTTTGTGTTAAAGCCAGACTTAAAATTTTCAGTCCACTGGTCTTGCTTGACAAGTAGCTCCAATTATCTCTACTGAATTTGATCTCTACATTCAACTATTCTAACACGTCATGCCCAAATAATCGTTTTGGAGAACCTGGCATGTACAAGAATTTATATATTCCTACTTGTTCTCCTAGCCTGTATTTAATTGGTCCAAAAAAAAAGTAAACTTCTCTTGCCAGTAGCTCCTACAACTATTACGAAAATCATCTGCAGGTATAATTCTTGATGTAGCACAGATAAGAGGCACCCAGAGGTACCAGAAAATAAAACTCTTCACCCTGCTTCCCCTGCTGCTTTCGGTCCTGGCAGGGTGGAACTCTCCCTGAGTCCTTCCAGGCTCCCCTTACCTCTTCTTCTAGGTAAGGACATCCCTGTTAACCTTGCTCAACTTTGCCTTCCTCAGTTTGTTTTTCCCAAGCCCTTTTCACTTTCCAAACTCTCATCATCACAGCCATTACTAACATTGTAGTTCAGTTTCACTCCCTTCTCTCCCCAGGCTTCCAGTGCTCACACTGGATATCGGGTTTCCCCAGCTCTGCAGATGCCGGCTATTCTCACTTCCAATGTCCGTCCCATCCCCATTCACAAGCACTGCACCCTTCACATCACAGCGGGAGGCTCCCCCACTTCTTTCTCCCACTCCAAGTTGTTCTTACAAGCCGCAGTGGGGGGGGTGTGCGGGGATGTGTTCTCGTGCCGGCCCAACTCTAATATCCCAAACTCACTGTTTTCCTTAACCTTTTTGCCATTTTTTTTTTTTGTTTGTTTGTTTTTCCACAATTCCACTATTTGTACCCTCAACTGCAATTCCACATACCATTAACAATTGCAATTCCGCATACCATTAAAAACTGCATTTCCACATACCATTAAAAACTGCATTTCCACATAATTTCCATATACCGTTAACAACTGCATTTCTGCATACCATTAAAATTGCACTTCCACACAATTTCCACATACCATTAAAAATTGCATTTCCACATAATTTCCACATACCATTAAGACAGTTTCTCCCAGTGCCTTCAAAATCCACAAATCAAACAACACAATTCCTCAACTTCCACAAACACCCAGCACTTGGTCTCATGATTAGGATACTCAATTATACAACTGGTCCCATTACTCCATTTACGTTCCTGGTTTCTTATTCAATATTCCCCCTGGCTCACCAACAATGTTCCTCCAGTGAGCCAAAATACAACCCAAGGGGTCTTCTCATATCACTTTAGGCACCCCTTGTTCCATAACAGCCTCGTACACAACATAACATCACACAACACCTTCAGGACATAAACATTTAACAATCACAAAGACAGTGACAATAATCAGTACAATTTATCCTCAGGATCCTTCCTCTCTCTGCCTCCCTCCAGAGCCCAACCTTCCCTTTGTATTCATTTCCCACACTTGCATAGCTGCCAACCTCCTTCTCCAATAATCAACATATCAATGATAAACATTTCCATCCATGAGTACAAATTAGGCCCTAGAAATTGATCTAATTGTTCTGCTACACTTATAGGATCCTCAGTTAAGGAATTCTTCTTGCAACTCCTAACTTCTCTTCTAGTAAACAAAAACAGCAGGCATTACCATACCCTATTTCCCTTTTACCTAAGACTGCCTTAAGAGGACAAAGTGAAGTATTAGTAAGGTTAGTATTAGAGAAAGGAAAACTCTCCAGGTCCCATTCGCATTACTCCAACTCCCTCAGTAATTGAGAGGGCATCCTCTCTCCAGGACCCTGCACAGATCAGCAGCACCCACTTTCCTCCTCTGGAGAGGTCACCGCCGCTTTAAAAATTGCACTGCTTTAGAAATTAAAGGGGGGGAAGTTATCTAAGGGATCCCATTTATGATCTTTCTGCTTCTCTTTCCCATTTCCTTTGAACTTGGACTCCTCGCGAGGAACATTTCTTTACTCCTTGCACTCATTAAGCGACCTAAGCCAATTCTGTTTCAGAAAAAGGAGTCTTACTGTTGACATATAAATACAAAGTCTGATAGGCCCAATTTTCGTCAGACTCCTATTTTGGTCAAAATAATGATTTTCCCTGTAGTGGCTCTCTACTGTATACAGTATTTAAACATTATTTTTTTTTTCCCTGTTCTTTTCCTAGTTTTGGGATTATTTTCCAATTTTGAAACACTTCTCCCAAGGGGCTGGCTCTCTGTAGGCACCATTCCGGGGACCTTTTTCCCCTGCTCTCGGGAACTCCTATTACCCATCCCTCCAGAATGCTACTGTGAACTCCCCAGCTCACAGGTTACCACATTCTGATTCTCGGATTTTGGGCCCAATCCGTCAGGAGTACTATACTCCTATCTTGGATTAATAGGGGTGTACTGCTGGCACTTCGTCAAGTGCACAGGGTACCGCACACCAACAGTTCCCTCCCGAGACTCTTCCTTTCACCAACACAGCCGCTTCGTCCGTCCCTGGCTGTGCCCCTTGCGGGACAGCGGAACCGCAGGTCGGGACTCAGCACTCGCTTTGCACTGACAGCGCGTCTCAGTCACACACGCTCAAGAGTCTCAACCGACCCCCAAGGAAAGAGTTAAATCCCCTTACCTTGGTCCGTGCACGAAGTTACCGGTTCGCAATGGCCAACACCCGTGCCTACCTGCCCCTTGGCTTTTAGAGTCCGTCCTTCATGAAACAGTCTCGGTTTTTTTATCGGCCGTACCAAGGAGTCACCCCACCACCCAGACAGGACCGCTGAAATCAGCGGAGTGCACCTATCCTGTGCAGGGCAGTAGGGAAACTCTCAAAGAGGCGATAATAATCCCGGACGAGCCCCCAAATTGTTGGAAATAATCCAAGTAATTTTGTCAGGACGGTATCTCTGATAAAAGCAAAATTTATTCGCGATTGCAATGGCGGGCGTCCCACAAGTAGGAGCACGCCTATGGACACAACGTGACAGCCTTTATACCCTGTTTTCTCCCCCTTGCATTTCCCCCTCCCCTGATTCCCCAATGGCTGGGTACTCCAGGTTCACAATCTTATCAGAAGGTTTACATTTGCTATTTACTTGTTAATTTATTTGTTATGTGGTGCCAGTCAGTAGTCATCCTGTTGTCTCCAAGATGTCTCGGTGCTCTCCTTGTCCTATTGATATGGTGATTTTCCTTAAAGTCATCATCTTTAAACAAAGAGCACTGCGGGATGATGTCAGGCCTTCCCAATGTCAGGCGCTTCCTCGGGCATGCCATGGCTTGTTC